>NC_083481.1:18762023-18769523 GCF_030014155.1 Tachysurus vachellii | reverse complement strand
CTGTTTTCCTCAACAAAGATGTCAAACTCATCCTTCTCAAACACGGGCGGGTTGTCGTTTACATCCAAGATCATCACTTGAATGTCTACTGAAGTTCTCAGAGCAGGAACTCCTTTATCTACAGCAAAAGCCTGTAAGGTATAGATGGCAGTGTTCTCACGGTCCAGTCGCCTCAGCGTGCGAACGATTCCAGACGTAGACTCGATAATAAAGTCACCGTCGCCGTCATCACCCCCCTGAAAGGTGTAAAAAACACGGCCATTTAAGCCAGAGTCCTGATCTGTAGCTGAAACCTGGACTACGCTTGTATACACAGGTACGTCCTCCATTACAGAGCCCAGGTAACGATCCCTCAGGAATCTGGGCGCGTTATCATTCACATCGTTAACCAGAATCTCCAGGTAGGTGGTATCGGATTTCTGCGGTATTCCGTTGTCTCGAGCCGTGATGGCCAGCGTGTATGACACCTGATCTTCGTAGTCTAGCTCCATCTGCGTTGTCACGGCACCCGAATCCGGGTCGATGCTAAACTGTGGAATGCTGTCCTCCATGTAGTACGTAATGCGTGCATTCTCGCCCGTGTCCTCGTCCGTGGCACTGATCACCACGACGGTAGTTCCCACTGGACGGTCCTCGTTAATGTTGACAGTGTAATGCGAGCTTTGGAAAACAGGGCGGTGCGTGTTAGCATCTGTGACGTTTATGTACACCTTAGCCGTGTCAAAACGTGTCCCGTCAGAAGCAGTTACGCTCAGAACATACTGCCTCTCCAGTTTATAATCAAGTGGAAGTGCGAGTGTGATGAGGCCTCCTCCGCTCTGGCTGGTGATTGAGAAGCGGTTTCTTGTGTTTCCGCTAGCAATCTGATAGGTGATTACACTGTTGATGTCCCTATCCACTGCAGAAACGGTCACTACGCTCGTTCCCACGGTAGCATCCTCATTTAAACGCATGTAGTAAGCTTTTTGCGTGAACTCCGGGTTGTTGTCATTAACGTCCAAGACGGTCATGCTAATGCTAGCGGAGGAGGACATTACGGGTGTGCCATGATCACGAGCCTCCACTCCAAAACTGTAGAAGTCCACACTCTCTCGGTCTAGCCCTGCTGCTACTACAATCCACCCAGTGCTGTTATTTATTGCAAATGGGCAGTTTGGTGTCCTCTCCGTGAGCTGGTAATCCAGTCTGGAGTTATCTCCAGAGTCTGCGTCCACGGCCTGAATGTGTATGACTGAGTATCCCAGGGGGACATTTTCCAGAACTGTTGCCTGAAAGGGTGTGCTGACGAAAATCGGTGCGTTGTCGTTCACGTCCAAAACCTGCACCGTCACCAGGCCGGAGATGTTGGACAAAGGTGGACGACCACCGTCCTGAGCCCTGATTCGCAGAGTGTATTCTTTATTTGTCTCATAGTCCAGCTGGCTAACAAGGTCCAACTTCCCGGTTTGTGCATCAATATAAAATTGTCCTCTAGTGTTACCGCTCATGATGCTAAAGTGAACCACAGCATTGCTGCCGTGATCCTGATCAGTTGCATTCACTTGCAGGATCTCAGTATTGGGTGTTAGATCTTCTGGTACTTGCACAATGTAGCGTTTCTCACTAAACTGTGGCGCGTTGTCATTGTCGTCCTCCACCACAATGTGCACAGACACCGTCGAGCTTCGAGGCCCAGGGGTACGACCTTGATCGTTGGCTTCAACAAGAAGCATGAAAGACTCGACCGTTTCCCGATCCACAGGTCCACGGGTTCGAATCACTCCAGAACGCGAGTCAATCTCGAAAACATCATTAGATCCGTTGCTATTTAGGATGTTGTACAGAATGTTGCCATTCACCGGAGCATCTCCATCTGTGGCTCGGACAGTGAGCACCTCGTAGCCAATCTCCAGATTTTCCCGCACTCTCTCTTTATAGTCCTGCTGTTCAAACACTGGGTCGTGGTCGTTTGTGTCGCTCACGGTTACGGTCAGAGTTGCCATGGATGTGCGTCGTGGTGAACCATGGTCCACGGCCGTCACTCTGAAGACGTGAGTGTCCTTCGTCTCTCGGTCCAGCTCCTCGACGGTGGACACTAATCCGCTCACAGAGTCTACGGTGAAGAGGTTGTTGGACCGGCTGTCAAAAAGGGCTTCGATGGAATATTCCAGACGTCCTGCTTCTCCTTCGTCTGGATCCGTCGCTCTCAGGGTGACCACAGACGTTCCTGCAGGTTTGTTTTCCGGTACAGACACTTGGTACATGGGAGGCTGAAACTGCGGGCTGCTGTTTGTCTTTGCATTCCTCTTTTTCCTGCTAAGCAAACCGGAGTCACTTTGAGCCGCCACTTTAGATAGTAATCGTTCCAGGTAAGTTTGCCTGAAGGAACCATGACCTATGTGCCAATGCGTGGAAACTACTCTTTCTGGTGCTTGTCCCTGGCAGCGCAGATCGAACTCCACCAGTGTGCTGTGCTTCAAGCAGAGAGGCTCGGATACGAACAGTTCACCCCCAGAAACATAAAAAGCAGTTCTGCTTACGTTGCACACTGAACCTGTATGTAAAGGTAGCACTTCCTGTAAGCGAAAGAGTGCACGTCCAGGCTCGTGACATTTATTCTCCTGGTCGTGCAGGTTCAACAATGATATAACCTCCATGTCCCATCTCTCCCTGGGTTCAGGTCTGCTCTGGCACTCCTTCCCGTGGATGCGCACGTGGTATTGTCTGACTAAAAGGTGCCTGAAACCGGGGACGTCGCTCGTGCAGTCTGTCACCATGTACACCGGAAACGGGTTTGCCGGTAAAGCGCGGCAGCGGGGCAGAGAACCCGAGACGGACACCGTGCCGTCGGAGGGGTTCGTTTTGAGAAAAGTCTGCGCGAACCTCGGAGCGATGACCTGATCTAGAGTGCAGGCGGAGCCTCGGTGCCCAGCGCGTGCGATGGTGCTGCCCGGGTCCGCGTTTGCGCGGAGGTTCACCACGAAACCGTGCACGAAACGCGTCGGGAGTTTTAAGCATGCGAGGACACAAAACAGCCAATCCCACCTCATCTTGGAAATTTCCTGCTATACTTTCTGTTTAACTTCAAATTCATTCAAAACTACTTTTCCGTCTTTGTTGAGACGCGTCCATGATTCTCCTCCTTCTGCGCTGCGCGATGATCAGTACAGCCTAAAGAAACCGCGGCTTTTATTCCCTGCAGCCTCTCTCTCTCTCTCTCTCTCTCTCTCTCTCTCTCTCTCTCTCTCTCACACACACACACACACTCGTGCACAGTGAATGAAGCTCCGCTCTGCTCAGAGTCACGCATTAAAATGGCTCCAACACCAACACCAACACCACTCATTTACATAAACCGGTTTCAATGCACCGCGGGGGACTGAGCGCGCGAGTAGAGTGGAGAGAGAGAGAGAGAGAGTGTGTGTGTGTGTGTGTGTGTGTGTGTGTAAGTGTGTGTGTGTGTGTGAGTGTGTGTGTGTGTGTGTGTGTGTGTGTGTGTGTGAGTGTGTGTTTAATGGACAACCTACAGCACCAGTTCAGAGGTGTTTTTAACTTTTGTAACTTTATTGTGGATATTTTACCTGTGAATGTGTGTTGATGAACCTTTAGTAAGCTTTTAATGCAGGGCTTCAAGCACAAAAATACATTTCCACACATCGCCTCAGCACAGATTTAGATAATGAACACAATGCATCTGTGGACAGATGAGACTGGAGTATGTCTGAGGTGCTGAGGTGTATCTGGTACCTGTGTATCTGGTACCTGTGTATCTGTGCCTGTGTATCTGTGCCAGTGTATCTGTGCTTGTGTATCTGTGCCAGTGTATCTGGTACCTGTGTATCTGGTGCCTGTGTATCTGTGCCTGTGTATCTGTGCCAGTGTATCTGTGCTTGTGTATCTGTGCCAGTGTATCTGGTACCTGTGTATCTGGTGCCTGTGTATCTGTGCCTGTGTATCTGATACCTGTGTATCTGTGCCAGTGTATCTGTGCCTGTGTATCTGTGCCAGTGTATCTGTGCCTGTGTATCTGATACCTGTGTATCTGTGCCAGTGTATCTGTGCCAGTGTATCTGTGCCTGTGTATCTGTGCCAGTGTATCTGTGCCAGTGTATCTGTGCCAGTGTATCTGGTACCTGTGTATCTGTGCCAGTGTATCTGTGCTTGTGTATCTGTGCCAGTGTATCTGGTACCTGTGTATCTGTGCCAGTGTATCTGTGCTTGTGTATCTGTGCTTGTGTATCTGTGCTTGTGTATCTGTGCCAGTGTATCTGGTACCTGTGTATCTGTGCCAGTGTATCTGTGCTTGTGTATCTGTGCTTGTGTATCTGTGCCTGTGTATCTGTGCCAGTGTATCTGATACCTGTGTATCTGGTGCCTGTGTATCTGTGCCTGTGTATCTGATACCTGTGTATCTGTGCCAGTGTATCTGGTGCCTCTGGCTGAGCTTCTTTGAGAAAACTATACAACAATAAAGCTATAAAAACACATAAATGCTCTTTAAGGTCCAACGATGAACCATAAATGAGTTTAAAGCTTTATTGTGACGTTTCCAGGTAAAGGATCCAGAATTAAAGGAACAGCACAGATCCATGTGGCACGAGCTCAAGGAAAAGTTTCGTTTAGAACCTTTTTAAAATTCACAAATGAAATGTCGACCACATGGAAGTTAAATCGTCACTGCAGTGTTTTAGAAAGGACAAAAAAACACTCCTTCATTCTGCACCATGCAACCAAGCCCAAAATGTAAAATACAAATGTGTCACTTTCCTTCAGTCCTGTGTGTGTGTGTGTGTGTGTGTGTGTGTGTGTGTGTGTGTGTGTGTGTGTGTGTGTGTGTGTGATAAACACAGACTCTCACCTCACACACAGGGTCACGGGGCAGCCTGGAGAAAATAATCAGTTCCTCTAATATCTAACGCAATACAGCTACAAGAGCGTGTGTGTGCGCGCACGTGTGTGTTTGTGCGTGTGTATGTGTTTGTGTGTGTATGTGTGTGTGTGAATAACCAACAGGATTTCTAAATAATGATGATCTTCAGCTGCAGAGTTAATAAAAGTTTCGCGAGGTTTAAGATCTACACATAAAGAAGCCACCAGTAACATTATTATTGTCTCTCGCGCCCTCTGCTGGTCATAATGTGTCATCACTCACAAAAACGTTAACAATTCAGCCGTTATTCTGTCCAATAAAACTGGAGGTGGCAAAATGACAATAACATTGACTCTAATGTCATGACTGTGAAAAACATCGCTGTTTTATAGTATTTATATTTATATAAATAAGAAAAGACCAACTCGAAAAGACACTTTATTAAACTGTTTATATGATGTACCTGATTTTGTGTAGATTAATACAGATTATGAGACACAGTGTGAATAACGACAGATAAAGAAATGTACAGTGACGTGTGTTAGATGATGAAGCTGTTCAGATTAAGATGCTACAGTTAAAGACTGGAATCCTACATGAGCCTCACTCACCCGTGTCCTCTCTCCAAATACACACAACTTATTCACTCCAGTTATTAGGAAGCTACTGATTTATTACATCTACACGAGCGCTTGTGTGTGTTCACACATCTCGAGAGAAAAGGACTTCAAATGAAATCATCCAAAGTGTTTAGTTCACACACACAAAGCAGAGATGTTTGATTGTTTATAGCATTTTACAGTTTTTATTGTTGCTGGAGGCTCCTAGTAATACATGAACTGTAAGCATTACAAAAACAAACAAATAAAAAGGACATGTAATACCCCACCCCCATCCAAACAAACAAAAACAAACAAAACAAAAACAACAGATTGCCAAGCTTTGGGTGAGAGATCCAGAATAAAACTGGGAGAGTGCAGAGAGGTGGTGGTGGAGGGGAGCTATACAAAAGTTTAATGGGTTGTGTACACACACACACACACACACACACACACACACGCACACGCGCACACAAAGAGAACTACTAACAATCATATTAATAATGATGATTAAGAGGTTTTTGTCTCCTGCAGATTACTCAAGCAAGTGCCTTTATAAGAGAGATGTTGTGGGTGTGGCTTATGTAGGGGTGTGATTTGTATGGGGCGTGGCTGTAAGGGGTGTGATTTGTATGGGGCGTGGCTGTAAGGGGTGTGATTTGTATGGGGCGTGGCTGTAAGGGGTGTGATTTGTATGGGGCGTGGCTGTAAGGGGTGTGATTTGTATGGGGCGTGGCTGTAAGGGGTGTGATTTGTATGGGGCGTGGCTGTAAGGGGTGTGATTTGTATGGGGCGTGGCTGTAAGGGGTGTGATTTGTATGGGGCGTGGCTGTAAGGGGTGTGATTTGTATGGGGCGTGGCTGTAAGGGGTGTGATTTGTATGGGGCGTGGCTGTAAGGGGTGTGATTTGTATGGGGCGTGGCTGTAAGGGGTGTGATTTGTATGTGTATACAATCCATAATGTTACACAGAAACACTCTGATCATCATCATCATGAGCTGAATGACAGAAATAAAGAGAAGTGCTGCAAAACCTGCAGGAAAATTCTAAACAGTACAAAAACCCCAAAGCCAAGCGTTTGTCTTCTTTTTGTCGTTCCACAGACAGAGCGCAAGCACAGAGGAGACAACGACAAAGTAACTTGAGAGACAAAATAAACAGCAGAGAGAGGAGGGAGTGAGAGTGGGGGTGGTGGGGTGTGAGGGTGTCTCTAGCTTTGCTGTTTGCGTTTGCTGAGTGCGTCGATCAGGTCGGTCCTCAGAGCCTCCTGCTTGGCTCTAACCGCCGCCAGCGTCTGCACACTCCTGTACAGAGGAACACAAGCATGAGGAGCGCGCACACACACACGCATACACACACATACACACACACACCAGATAGCAGAGTACAGCTGGGCCCAGGAAGTGTGTGTGCATGAGAGCGCTAACTCACTCTCTATTTTAGTAATTTGATTACATTTGTATGGGACTGTAAATTTCAGCATACAGACAAAAGTATGTTAAAAAAAAATGAAGCTCAAGAATTAACCAATGAAAGGTCAGTTATTTATTTAACGTTCCTGTTGGTTTTCCTGCAAGACAACTGAACACATATGTGGGCGAAGCTAGAAACAGTGTACACCACTGGAGAGGAATAAGCATTGTGTGAAAAAATAAACAAACAAATAAACAAATAAATAAGCTCAACTGTCACTACAGACTTCAAAGTGTCTAAACAATACACACTGAGATCATGGAAGTGCACTATTCAGTCTGTAATGTAGCCTAGAGACATTCAGCAAGGGGAGCAGAGGAGTTGTGCAAGGAACAGAACATCCAAAAATGTCTCTCTGCTCACACCGAGTAAGAGCCTGAAGCTCCATCATGCGAAACGACATCATGTCACCACAACACACTCACCAGAGACTCTGCCCACTGACACAATACACTCGTGATGTTTCTCAGAATTAACGTTAGTTGTTAAGACAAAACTGCAATAAACACCTGCATTAGTGTGTAAACACAACAAATGGTTCTTGATTCCAAATCTGTGTAAGTGGCATGCGCGCACACA
>NC_083481.1:18752023-18759523 GCF_030014155.1 Tachysurus vachellii | reverse complement strand
GCAGAGTGTGTTAAACAAGGGTCATACATGTACTGTGTACACACACACACACACACACACACACACACACACACACACACACACACACACACACACACACACACACACACACACACACACACACACACACACACACACACACACCTACCTCAGACCTTGTACATAAAAAGCTGTATAATTTTCCTAGCAATTTTTAACCTTAATCTATTAACCATTTTAAACCAATCTAGCCAACATGGACATCTCTCTCTCCCTCTCTTGTCCATCTCTCACTGAATTTACCCGAATGTTCTACTTAACTGTGTCCCTCAGTCTTTCTGTGGTTACCTGGTTGCTATGGTTACCTGTCTAGTGAGGCTTCCTCCCAGGTTCATGGTTCCAGAGCCGGTTTTGGTCGTCTGCAGCCACAGCATCACCGTGGAGGTGAGTTTATAATGTGCAGTGCGACCACTCGACTTCTCCTGAGTGACACACAGAGATTGTGTGTGAGCCTACAGAAACAAGTTCATTACGCGTTCTCCGTTTCCCAGCATCCCGAGCGCTTACCTGCACCTCCACCACATGGATGGAATCCCAGCAGCCCTTGATTTTTTTGGAGCCGTCTCCAGCCTTCTTAATGAGGATGACTCCAGCAAACCCGTGATCTAGATCCCACAGGTACACGGATGACACGCCACCCTCAAAATACCTAACACACACAAATACATACAAAAACTTTAAACTAAAGCCATTACACTGTGTGGAGTTACTGACATGTTCATTACATATTATATATATAGTAGTAGAGCTTTAGCAGAACAGTGGTTCAGTGTGTGTAAGGTGAAGACGTCCTGCTCAGACAACCAGCACAACAAAATTGACACCAACACCAGCATGATTTAAATTCACTCACAGGTCTCTGTACTGGTCAAAAGCATTGTTGGCCTCCACCTCCAGCTTCCTCAGACGGGCCGAGGGCATGGCACCATCATCAATAGGGGGCTCATATTTATTACTCCATGGAGATCTAAACACAAACACAAATAAGCAGACAGTCAGATGTCACTAACAGCATTGGGGGAGTGATTTAAGACAGGACTGTAGTGCATTTCGGATTCAGACCTGTAGGAGTCACCGTCGCGGTTGTAATCACAGAGCAGATAGTCTTTCCCAACCACTTTGTCTCTGGCAATCTTCAGAGGCTGATCCACAGATGAGAGCAGATCCTCACACAGGCTGGGCACCTACACACACACACACACACACAGCAGTGAGGAAGTAACAAATCTGTTACCAGCTGCTTCCAAGAGAGAAATACAGAGAGAGAGACTACATCTGGACCTGCTGAGTGAATGACAGTTACACTAATCATCACTAACAATGGTGTGTGAAAGGCAAAAAGACAGAGAGAATGGTGGAAAGATTAAAAGATGGAGAGAGCAAGAGAGGACGATAGATGTAAACATGAAAAGATGTAACGTGATTAAAAAAGAATGAGTGGGTTTTAACCCACTTAACAGTAAAATGGGAACAGCGAGTTTTACCACACTGTCAAAGTGTGTGTGTGTGTGTGTGTGTGTGTGTGAGTGTGAGTGAGTGAGAGAGAGACGAACACTGGAGGTTAGACGCTTACACTAGTTAGTGACATTAGATTTGTAGGTGCACTGTGGAGAGAGAGAGAATTCAGTGCTACATGTGTGAAAGATTTCACAAGAGTCACACACACACCAGATCAATGAGGTCACTAAGATTCTTCTCAATCTGCTGTGGAGGGAGACGCCTCATCAGGTCCAGGGCACAGTCTAACTGCTGATCATTCTGCAAAGAGAAAGAGAGAAAGAAGATTATTACTATTACTGAATAATGATTAGGGATGTTTACATTAGTGAGTGTTACGACCAAAACACTCCCCCAACCCCCCTCGTCCATAGAGTTTTTAATGTGATAAGAGTTGTGACTCTGTGAGCTTGGTGTAACTCAATGTGCGAGTCATTCCTTAAAAACACAGCCCACAGGATCACCAGCGCTGCCTGAATCACCACTGAGTGAGTAAATGGAGCACTGACAGTATCTCAGACACCCACCTTAACATTCTTACCCTTAATAAATTAAAGCAAGGGACTTATTCAGAATAAAGCTAACACACTATATAGTGCTCATGACAGCTTCACACAGTGCACAGCGTCATAACTTCCTATACCACATTCTGCTTCAGACCTTTTACCATCAAACTGTCTGTGTAATAAACTCAGGTGAGGTGTGTGTGTGTACATGAGGGATGAAGTGTGTGAAGCATACAGGTGATGTGAGACAGGACATGTAGGGCTCAGTGATCTGCTCTGAGGAACAAAGGAAGGGGATGTGAGAGTGTGTCGCTCTCAGCCAATCAGATTGCACCAGTGAGAACGTTTAATTTCACACCTGAGATTGGTGACTTGTGGACTGTTGCTGTTTTTAAGAGTGTTCCACATCACAAGCACAATGCACACAAACACACACACCATGCACAAAACTGTTCAAACATAATACACAGTCACTTTTCTCAGGAAACTTGCTTTTGTTCTTGGTACTTTGTAGAATGTGATTGTTGTGGTGTGTATTTTTCTTCACTGTACTCGTTACACAACATCTGGAAAGATCAAAATTTAACCTAAAAAATTTATTATTGTTTTGTTTTACATTTTTTAGTCAAATGTGTCCCTGACTGAAAATCTGATCCATGTCTGATGTGCAAATCAACTGGTCACTGAGTGTAGATTCACGGTGCTGTTACTCCTTTCCTCAGTATTTTATTAAAATATAAATCCTGCCTGATGTTCTGGGAATGAGCTGAACAATACAATGTCTGTACACACTGTTAGTGCCAACAGAGAACACACACACAGGTTAAAAGAAATAACTACACAAATAAATGCGTATATGTGACACACACAAGATTTTAGAAACATTAGAAGAATAAACATAAGAAGTGTCTTGTTCATCTATTTTTGTGCAGGTTTGTCCTCAGACAGTGATTGAATCAGACGTGTTCACGAGGAACAATCCAAGTCCTGGTGTTACTGAGATTCTGGATCACTTTGTTCTCAGACACGAGTGTGGTGACTTCATCATCAGTGTCAGAATAAACACTGGACTTTAATACGAAACATTTCCAGTTCAGAGTTTGTGTCTAACTTCATCCTGTGTGTGTTTCTGCTCTACAGCACTGTGGTAAACTCAGACAGGACGATTTACAGCCTGCAGAAGTGCAGTAACCTGAAGCGGCTTGTGCCATAATCATCAACACCCATTAACAGTTAATACACACACACACACACACACACACACACACACACACACACACACACACCCCTCAGCACTTTTACTGCTAGTGAAAATACACAACGTCCTTCAGTTCCTTTCAGAATGAACAGAAATAGTTTTTTGGGGTGTCACCGGTCACGCATCGTTTCTCCTATAAAAGGAAACAGACTGACTAGCCTAGCCTAGCCTAGCATAGCTTAGCCTAGCTTGCCTTAGCTTAGCGTAGCGTAACGTAGCAACCCCACAACAGGCCTTACCATGTTTGCAGCGTTCTCGGAAGGATAAATACGCGGTCCCGGATGAGTCTAAGCTCTCGCCTCGGAGGCTGTTTGCTGGTTCTGCTCAGTTGTGTGAGCGCTACACCGTGTTTTTAGCCGAGCAGCGGGTGCTAGCAGCTTCTCCTCAGAACCCAGCCCTGTCAGCGGAACTCACTTCCTCAACCGGGGCTACGGGGCGGGGCACTGACAAAGGGGGCGGACTCAACAAATACAAAATATAAAGAGAACATCCGGGTCATGACAAGTCAGCGCCATCGACCAATCAGAGAGAGGTATGTTAGGGATGGCCTTGTATGGAATATGAAAGGGCGTGGCAGATTTCAGGCTGCAGTATCACCGTGTGGCCAATAGGGGGAGAGAGTATTTATTTGTTTTGTTTTGTTTCTCCTGTTTTTGTATTATTACTCTGCACGTTCTATAGTAACAACTGCAATTATTTTTTATGCTAATATAGAACATGAAAACTGGTTCAAATTTATCAGTCATCAGTGAATCTGAATTTTTTTTAATTGTTTTTATATACTATAACATTTCTAATGTTTATTTAAATTCTTAATATATTATTTCTTATTATATATGTTACTAATTTGATTATTTTCATTACACGTTTGTGTCATGAAAAGCAAAAGAGCTCAATTAAAGGAGCTCAATTAAAGGAGCTCAATTAAAGGAGCTCAATTAAAGGAGCTCAATTAAAAGAGCTTAAATAAGTGAAAGTGAAAAAGTGAAAGTGACGTGACATACGGCTAAGTACAGTGACCCATACTCAGAATTTGTTCTCTGCATTTAACCCATCCAAAGAACGCACACACAGCAGTGAACACACACACACCGTGAACACACACCCGGAGCAGTGGGCAGCCATTTTATGCTGCAGGGTTCGGTGCCTTGCTCAAGGGCACCTCAGTCGTGGCCGACCCGAGACTCAAACCCACAACCTTTGGGTTACGAGTCAGACTCTTTAACCATTAGGCCACGACTTCCCATGACTAATTAAAGGAGCTCAATTAAAGGAGCTCAATTAAAGGAGCTTCCTAAACAGGTTAGATGTAGAGAGCTTTTTGATTCAGAGAGACATTACTGTGGTCTCCTTTAGTGTGAACATTTTTCTCATCACGGTGATGAAGGACTCAAAGTAAATACTATTAAAACTTTACTACAATCACTATATACACACGTATTTATTTATTCATTCATTATCGGAAAAGAAAAGAGCAAATTACATCTGTCAAAAATGCTATTTGTAAAAATACATAATGTAAGAATGAAACTTGTCTTCTGTGTGTAGATGTGTTTGTTCTGTTAACAGATAAAAACAGATAATTCGACCTTATACCTTGATGTTATAAGTGTGTAGTATAAGAGTTTATAACAGTTCATATTAATGAGTAATAGGTGCTCTTCCTGGGTTGATATTGTGTAATGATTGTGTAATCACACTGTGTTTGTTTCTGTGACGTCCAAAACCTCCGTGTTAATGATGTTTACAAACAGAACAACAACATGGATGTGAGGCATCTATCTGTACGTCCCTCCTGAATAAGTGTCTAATTCTCGCGAGACTTCCCGAGAAGTGCAGAAGGTCAGAGCGCTGAAACATGGCGGAGGAACGCGGACGGAAGTGGGACCGGTGTCTCGCCGACAGCGCTGTGAAGTTCGGTAAATAAAGACTAGAAATGCTTTTATAACATGTTTAAGGTTGAACTGTGTATGAGCCATGAGTCGTGTGCTTATAGCGAGGACTGTGGACTTTAGATGAGCCGAATGTTCAGAAGGTCATCAGTTCTAATGAGATGGATTTATGGCTCAGGACACGTGACCTCACCTGGTCCTTATAAACCCTATAATATACTGCCAGCTAATGTAGTGTAGCTGTGTTAATGCTCCGGGGTTTGGTCCCTGAATTACACACTCTGTCTGTCTGTCTGTCTGTCTGTCTGTCTGTCTTTGTTTCTTTCTTTCTGTCGGTCTGTCTGTCTGTCTGTCTGTCTGTCTTTGTTTCTTTCTTTCTGTCGGTCTGTCTGTCTGTCTGTCTTTGTTTCTTTCTTTCTTTCTTTCTTTGTTTCTTTCTTTCTTTCTTTCTTTCTTTCTTTCTTTCTTAATAACAAATGATAAGACAACAAAATACAATGTCGTATTATTCAAATCTTAGAATAGTAACAACATAAAGGGGAGAAAAAAATACAAATAAGGGGAATGGAGCAATATAGTTAATTTAGAAAAGAGGAATTAACAGTCTTGTAAAAGTCCACAGTTTTGACATCTTTTTGACTCTTAAGTACTTAAAATGGAGAAAGTTTGGTTTCTTTTCAGACCACTTACATTTAGGGCCGGGCGATACGGCTGAAAACTGTATCACGATATCGGTGTCAATATAGATAATTATTGATATTTTTTATGACCCATTTAAAATAAGGACCAGGAGAAAAATCTATTAGATTTAAACATTTTTATTTTAAACTTAACCTTCCTCTGATCGTAATCCCCTCAGTTATTAAGACAGAAATGTCAACAAGCAGGAAAACTCCAATAATTAAAATGCAAACATAAGTCTAAATGTTATAAGTCTATAATATGAAACTTTCCAACTAAAATAAACCATTTTATTTCACCATTTTACTTTCCTCATAAAAAACATCTTTTTTCTGTATATTAATTTTTGTCCCACATAATGATTCAAACAAATGTTCCACATCAATCCAAAAAAAAACAAGTGTATATACAATAAAAAAGGTGATTACACACAGGATCACACGTAACTAGCAGTCGCCAGATGACGTCAGAGAGCATTTTGAATATTCATCATGATCTTATGCATGTATCAGTTTGGGGGAACAAGAGCATGTCACTGCAGCCCACCAA
Source organism: Tachysurus vachellii (assembly GCF_030014155.1). Taxonomy (NCBI): domain Eukaryota; kingdom Metazoa; phylum Chordata; class Actinopteri; order Siluriformes; family Bagridae; genus Tachysurus; species Tachysurus vachellii. Next base: position 18,753,101 of record NC_083481.1, on the reverse strand, counting down.
CAGTTACAGTCATTTAATTATTAAACCCAGTCAGGGTGTATGTTTATCTGTTTATAATTACATTTGGGTTGGTAGAACCACACACACACACACACAGAGTGTTTATTAGTTGCTTTGTTGTGTTAAATCCTTCCGGCTGCTTTACGAGGCGTCTAACACACACTGCTGACTTTATGATGTAGCAGTTGGTGCTCAGAGAGTCCTGGAGGAGTCTAATGTTTAAAATCTTGTCTGTTCCTGGAATTTCCAGAATGTGTGAATTGAATTATTTTTTCATCAGAAGGTTATGTAGAAGTTCATCTGCTTGGCAGGAACTCTGTGGCTGTCAGATTGTTTCCAGGATCAGGGGGAAGATTAACAGTGCAGCAAGTCGCCGGAGTTGTTCAGTTCGTCTCGCCTCATCCCGTGTCCTGGCTCCGTTCTCCCCGTGAGCTCCAGCTCCATTTAGACAACTGGGGGAAATATTTCCATCAGTCACTCTGACTGTAGGCTTACAGAGATTATACACTGAACAGACCCAGTTAGAGGCGTGGCCTAGAGTCTGAAGGTGGGACTGGATGTGATTCGCATGAAGATAAGAAATGCACCATGTTATGAGATGCTGAAATATACCACATGGTATTAATGAGGATATTACACATAAGGAATTAGTGTGATGCTAAACTGGTGGCCATAGGCTTCCTTTACTGGTTAGTTACCCTAACGTTGTAGCTCCTGTATAGAAGCTTGTGAACATGTGGTGAGCGAGGGTCAGGATGCAGCCTGTGTGTGAAGAGGAGGAGAGAAACACACACTTTTAAAAGAAATAACTGTCACCAGTTTCTCTGCCTGTGATTGGTTTTCTTTTGCCGTTTTCAGTTCATGTAAGACATCAGCTGACCTCGTAGTGAGATTTAGTGCTGCAGAGCGAGTGCTGGGAGACCTACAAACACACATGTGGCTTTAATGGAACTGATCCCCCTCTGTGCTCCTATACAACACGCCGTAAAACATCAGACAATGTGCGTGACTCCACACAGCACGCCTCTCTGAGGAACTCAGAGAAACACTGACTCTCTTTCTCTCTCTCACACACACA
>NC_083481.1:18744523-18747023 GCF_030014155.1 Tachysurus vachellii | reverse complement strand
AAACCCGAGTCTTCACGTTTCAGATTTCAGAGGTACGACGTTCATGTTCCAGCCTGCTCTCGTAGTGTTAGAGCAGAGAGGGACTTAACCCCATAACCTGGTGGTTTTACACTCGCATGTCAAACTCTCAGAACTGACATGTTTAATGGAGCTTCAGTGGTGAAGTGTGAACGTGAGCGTCTGTAATCTGAAATTTAGACGTCTGAAAAGGAGAGTGTTGACTAGCTAATGCTAATAAGGTTAACATGGAGTGGAAGCTTGTACACAACAACTAGCAAGGCATTCTCTGCATGACAGCAGTCACATGGTCAGTGACAGTACACACACACACGTTGCTGCTGACGCTGGTGAAGACAAGTGTATCTTCAGTCCACGAGTCCTTCAGAGAAAACATGTGAGTTTCATTTCTCTCTTCAGCTTCCCGAAGCTTTTGCTGCTAAACGATTTGAATTGGACGTTTTTGGACTTCAGAGAGAACTTCGGCTGTGGAATCCAAGCCCGGGGTTTCTGTGGTTTTGTAGTTTGTGTTTGTACAAACTGACCCTCAACTCTGTTTTGTCAGTTTTCCTCTCAGAACAAACTGCAAGCAGATTTGGAGGAGCTTTAAACTCCTGCGACTGGAGACGAGACCAGAGACAGTCTTTATATTACCTCTGGCCCTTTCATGACATTGACACCAGACCAGCTGCAGACCTTTTTCCTCATAATAACACACTCGCTGTGTCAGTTAGCACAGAGCAGCATGTTTCAGGAATAAAACAGTGTGTTTGTGGTGCTGTTAGAGAAAAGGAATTCACATTAGGAAGGTTACTGTTACCCACTTACCCTCAAACAGCAAGGGTTTAATTCCTCTTATACCACAGCAACTTAACAACTCTTACCAAATAAACGACTTCCTGTGTTGTGTTGTGTTTTGTGTTTTGTTGTGTTGTGTTTTGTTGTGTTGTGTTGTGTTGTGTTGTGCTGTGTTGTGTTTTGTTGTGTTGTGCTGTGTTTTGTTGTGTTGTGCTGTGTTGTGTTGTGTTGTGTTGTGTTGTGCTGTGTTTTGTTGTGTTGTGCTGTGTTTTGTTGTGTTGTGCTGTGTTGTGTTGTGTTGTGCTGTGTTGTGTTGTGTCAGCTCTAAACACATCCCCTCAGCAGTATCACTTTATTCTCTCTCTTCAAGTTAATAAGAGAAAAATCTCAGCTTGTTACTGAGAAAGAAGTGTAAACTCCTCTGTCCTGAAGATGTGGAGAACTTCAAGCTCCAGCTTCATCTCTGACTGACACACGGAGCTCACACTGGAGACTCCTTCACCGCGTGTGTGTTTGATTAACATGCTGTCATTTGAGAAAGTGAGTGTTCTTATAAAAAAATAAAAAGAGAACTTGTCCTTTTTCGTGTGGAGAGAGAGACAGAGAGAGAGAGAGAGAGAGAGAGGGAGAGAGAGAGAGGGAGAGATAGAGAAAGAGAGAGAGAGAGAGAGAAAGAGAGAGGGAGAGATACACACACAGAGAGAGAGAGAGAGAGAGACAGAGAGGGAGAGAGAGATACAGAGAGAGAGAGAGAGAGAGAGAGAGAGAGAGAGAGAGAGAGAGAGAGAGAGAGAGAGTAACGGAGGGGTGAGGGCGGGGAGCGGGGAGGGAGGATCTACCGGAGAGAGTCAGATAGAGTTACCGTTAGTGCCGCCGCACTGCTTTCTCTTTTCACGGGAGTGTCCGTGAGTCCGTGCGCTTTGTGTTCTCCACTCCGTCTCCATCATCATCATCATCATCATCATCATCATCACCGTGGTCGTCACCGATCAGAGACATCACCCCGTCCCGCGGTGTTTCCGACTCTCTGCTGCGGCTCTGCTCGGTACGTCACCTTCACTTTGTCTGTGCGCTGCTGCTTCATCCCTCAGCAGATCGCTTCTTCTCCTCCTTCAGCTCTCTGGGACAGAATTGTCAGTGTGCTTGTGTAAAGAGGCTGTAACTGTAGCGCACTTCCTGTGTGCAGGGCTGTAGAGTGAAGTTTATTAAACAATGGCTCCATTAAAAAGGTCTCATGAGTTTCAGCTCTTTACTGAAGCTTCCTGCTGGCAGAAGGTGTACAGTTACACCTACACAACTGTCTTTGGGTTCAAGTAAGATTTATCTGAACACCAAAGTGTGGTGTAGAACACTAATGTGTGTGTGTGTGTGTGTGTGTGTGTGTGTGTGTGAGAGTGTGTGAGAGATCTGATTATATCTCTAGGTCCTTTAGTCCAAACTTCTGTGACTTTTCCAAGCATGAAAGTGTTTCTTCCTCCTGTCGGATCCTCGAGTCAGATCTTTCCTCTCCTCCCAGCTCGTCTCTGTTTCTCCTGCAGCGTCCCACAGGCCACGTCCACTCTGGACAGGAATATTGAATCAGTGAGGAATGTTATTTAGCTGAAGTGGGGCTTGGGGCCAGTTACTGACACGCCGCTTGTGTCTTGGAAGGAAAAGAAACACGAGTGTGGGGCGTTTAGTGTCTCTTCAGTTAAACATACAGTCC
>NC_083481.1:18739523-18742023 GCF_030014155.1 Tachysurus vachellii | reverse complement strand
CTGTAGTGTCTGTGGTCTGTTAAGTCTGTGGTCTGTAGTGTCTGTGGTCTGTTAAGTCTGTGGTCTGTAGTGTCTGTGGTCTGTAGAGTCTGTGGTCTGTAGTGTCTGTGGTCTTTAGAGTCTGTGGTCTGTTAAGTCTGTGGTCTGTAGTGTCTGTGGTCTGTAGTGTCTGTGGTCTGTTAAGTCTGTGGTCTGTAGTGTCTGTGGTCTGTAGAGTCTGTGGTCTGTAGTGTCTGTGGTCTGTAGAGTCTGTGGTCTGTTAAGTCTGTGGTCTGTAGATTCTGTGGTCTGTAGTGTCTGTGGCCTTTAGAGTCTGTGGTCTGTAGTGTCTGTGGTCTTTAGAGTCTGTACTGTGGTCTGTAGTGTCTGTGGTCTGTAGTGTCTGTGGTCTTTAGAGTCTGTGGTCTGTAGTGTCTGTGGTCTGTAGTGTCTGTGGTCTTTAGAGTCTGTGGTCTGTAGTGTCTGTGGTCTGTAGTGTCTGTGGTCTGTTAAGTCTGTGGTCTGTAGTGTCTGTGGCCTTTAGAGTCTGTGGTATGTAGTGTCTGTGGTATGTAGTGTCTGTGGTCTGTTAAGTCTGTGGTCTGTTAAGTCTGTGGTCTGTAGTGTCTGTGGTCTGTAGAGTCTGTGGTCTGTAGTGTCTGTGGCCTTTAGAGTCTGTGGTCTGTAGTGTCTGTGGTCTTTAGAGTCTGTGGTCTGTAGTGTCTGTGGTCTGTAGTGTCTGTGGCCTTTAGAGTCTGTGGTATGTAGTGTCTGTGGTATGTAGTGTCTGTGGTCTGTTAAGTCTGTGGTCTGTAGTGTCTGTGGTCTGTAGAGTCTGTGGTCTGTAGTGTCTGTGGACTTTAGAGTCTGTGGTCTGTAGTGTCTGTGGTCTTTAGAGTCTGTGGTCTGTAGTGTCTGTGGTCTGTAGTGCCTGTGGTCTTTAGAGTCTGTGGTCTGTTAAGTCTGTGGTCTGTAGTGTCTGTGGTCTTTAGAGTCTGTGGTCTGTTAAGTTTATGTTCTGTTGAGTCCGTGGCCTGTAGAGTCTGTCGTCTTAGTGTAGTGCACTAAAGAGGATGTAGGTGCCATTATCCCCCCCCCCCCCTGTAGTGCACTTCTATGAAGATTATTTAATGTGTCCTGAGTTGCAGGTGCACATCATCATAGCTAGGTACAAAAAAAGTGTTTTTATGTATGGAAATTAAGGAGCCACTTGATCTCTTTATAACTCCGCCCACCCCCCAGGTGCAGCGATGCTGCTGATTGGCTGTGTCCTGCTGGCTGTGTGTTCCGCAGCGCCGCCTGCACACATCAACCGCCTGGCTCTGTTCCCTGATAAAAGCGCCTGGTGTGAGGCCAAGAACATCACACAGATAGTGGGGCACACGGGGTGTGTGTCTCAGTCCATCCAAAACAGGTCATTGCGCACACACACACACACACACACACACATATATATATACACACACACAGCAAAAATGTTTGTTTAAATGTGTGTGTGTGTGTGTGTGTGTGTGTGTGTGTGTGTGTGTGTGTGTGTAGAGCGTGTTTGGGACAGTGTTTCAGTTACAGTGTACCCAACACATTCCCTCAGTCCACTGAGTCTCTGGTGCACTGTGACTCCTGCACGCCTGCTCAGACACAGTGGGAGGTGGTGAGTCTGTGGCTGCTTTATCCTCTCATTATGTTGTGATTGATGGTCAGTGCTGATTAATTCTCTCTAACAGCAGCTCTGACAGTGGAGCAGTTTCATACGAATGCATTTGCTCTGATCCCTTATCGTTTCCATAGTAACAGCTCATTCACTCGGATGTGGTGAAGTTTTCTGTAACTTGTTTCACTGATATTAAATGTACCTGTAACTGGTGAATTAAACAGATTATATAAAGAGTTGTTCCACAGATCAACACACTCTGTTCTATTCTATCAGCTTTATTCAGTCCTTTATATAATGTACACGATTACAGATTTCAGTTTAAGTGTAATTTAAGTGTAATGTCTCACATGAAAATATGCCATTTTTATTAGAAAGAACATCGCTGTGTATCTTTGGCGCTCATATCAGGGAGCACTAGAGGGCAGCAGTGACACACACACACACACACACACACACACACACAATCCTATATATTCACGCTTCAACATGTGTATTGAACTATTGTGTATCAGTCAGGTGAGATGTTGCTTTGTCTCTGCGTCACTCAGAGTTCTGTTTCATTACAGACCCGATGTGTGATTAATGTTGTGTTACTGTTAATACAAAGAAACTTCTTTTAAATGTAATAAACAATGTCATTATATGTTTTATTCATTTAAAGCTACACTTAACATCCCTAAAATGTGTTCATGTGGTGTGTTCTGTTCTGTCTCCCTCCATACAGTCACACAAACATCTCCTTACTTCCCCAGTGTCGGATTAAATGAGATTAAATGCTGAATGAGATGTTACTATAGAAACTAATTTATTTTAATATAAACCTGTGATTTGCATCTGTTTAAACGCTGTAATGTGATTACAGTCATA
>NC_083481.1:18672023-18727023 GCF_030014155.1 Tachysurus vachellii | reverse complement strand
TCTATCTATCTACATTATCTATCTATCTATCTATCTATCTATCTACAGTATCTATCTATCTATCTATCTATCTATCTATCTATCTATCTATCTATCTATCTATCAGCACTGTGTGTGAGGAGTTGTGTATATGAATGTCAGTGTGTTCATCCTTCAAGCTTGGACACGTCTTGTGATGCTGCCTCTGTTACAGTGCTGTTCTCTGGAGAAATGGTTCCTCAGATGATGAACTCTCACTCTGAGGGATGAGAAGGTCGAGTTATAGCATGTGCAGGCAGGACAGAAAACCTCTAATAGAACATCTGATGTTTTTGTCTTGTCAGATGTCTGTGGATGAGTGAAACAGAGCAGGAGAGAAAAGCTGAGAGAGTTTAAATGTTATCTCGCCCCGAGTCTGAGTCACTTCCTCACATGCTGCACTGACTCAAGCAGAACAGAGATTGATGGATCATTTTTATTTCGGGCTTAAGAGTAGTGTGGATACAGCTTTCAAACTGTACCACAATGTCAAGCTCTACCTCACTGATGTGTTCTACCTCAGTGTCAAGCTCTACCTCACTGATGTGTTCTACCTCAATGTCAAGCTCTACCTCACTGATGTGTTCTACCTCAATGTCAAGCTGTACCTCATTGATGTGTTCTACCTCAATGTCAAGCTCTACCTCACTGATGTGTTCTACCTCATTGTCAAGCTGTACCTCACTGATGTTCTACCTCAATGTCAAGCTCTACCTCACTGATGTGTTCTACCTCAATGTCAAGCTCTACCTAATTAAAGTGTTCTAACTCAATGTCAAGCTGTACCTCACTAATGTGTTCTACCTCAATGTCAAGCTCTACCTTACTAATGTGTTCTACCTCAATGTCAAGCTCTACCTCACTGATGTGTTCTACCTCAATGTCAAGCTCTATCTCACTGATGTGTTCTACCTCAATGTCAAGCTCTACCTCATTAGTGTTCTACCTCAATGTAAAGCTCTACCTCACTAATGTGTTCTACCTCAATGTCAAGCTCTACCTCACTGATGTGTTCTACCTCAATGTCAAGCTCTACCTCATTAGTGTTCTACCTCAATGTAAAGCTCTACCTCACTAATGTGTTCTACCTCAATGTCAAGCTCTGCCTCACTGATGTGTTCTACCTCAGTGTCAAGCTGTACCTCATTGATGTGTTCTACCTCAATGTCAAGCTCTACCTCATTAAAGTGTTCTACCTCAATGTCAAGCTCTACCTCACTGATGTGTTCTGCCTCATTGTCAAGCTCTACCTCACTGATGTGTTCTACCTCAATGTCAAGCTCTACCTCATTAAAGTGTTCTACCTCAATGTCAAGCTCTACCTCACTGATGTGTTCTACCTCAATGTCAAGCTCTACCTCACTGATGTGTTCTACCTCAATGTCAAGCTCTACCTCACTGATGTGTTCTACCTAAATGTCAAGCTCTACCTCATTAAAGTGTTCTACCTCAATGTCAAGCTCTACCTCACTGATGTGTTCTACCTCAGTGTCAAGCTCTACCTCATTAAAGTGTTCTACCTCATTGTGGTCATCTTGAGTTAGCAGACACTTAGATGCTCATGACTGAAAACACAGCAGGGTTTCAGTCAGATCTCATGGCACAGCTGATTGTGCACAATGAAAGATGATGATGAGGATGATGAAATATCACTCAGTGCAGTAGAGTTTCAAGAGAAGAGAAGTAAATCTCCGGTGACAAAACAAACTTTTGACTGAGTAACAGAAAGGCGGGGCAAAAAGTGGCGGAGGGAGGGAGGAAGGGAGGGGCAGGTGAATAATTAATATGTGCGCGAGACACCGTTCTTCATCACCACCATCACCTGAGAGCTGAGAAGCGCGCGACACCGTAATTAGGCTCTAAAGATCACATGAAGCTGCAGGAGTGAAGGATCTCAGGTAAGATTGAGATGAACACGTGAAGATAAAAGGAAACGTGCTGCTGAGGAGTGTTTAAGAGATCAGGAGCCTCATAAAAGCTGCAGGAACTGAATATCTTTGTAGAGAAGCGCGCGTTCGTTAGAGGAATGGAGGCTGCTGGGTAACTTCCCTGCACTTCCGGTTATTAATCACCTGTCCCGTGTGTGTGACCATGAGACGGATCGGGGTCGCGTGCGCACTGCTGCTGCTTAGTGCGCGTGTGTCGCGGAGCTGCGCGCAAGACGCTGTACCTGGTTCAGGTGAGACGGGGAAGGGTTTAGGGGTGCGTACACCACACACACACACACACACACACACACACACACCACATACCATACACACACACCACACACACACACACACTAACACACACACACCACACACACTAACACACACACACCACACACTAACACACACACACCACATACCATACACACACACACACATACTGTATTGTGGATTGTCCAGCGCACGTGAAGGTGTAACTTTGGGTGTTTATCCTGAGCCTGATTAAGTGTTTTGTTCTAAAGTAAATAAATTCTTTAAAACTCTTTGCTCCTCATCTGTGTAGCGGGACTGCAGGTGTGTGTGTGTGTGTTGTACAGGTCAGTGGTGGGGAAATGATTAGTAAATGGAAACAGATCTCCATCGTCAGATTCTCTAACACACAGCGGAACACAGAAATGTTTAGACATAAATATCTATTTTTCTCCAAAGTGTTGATCAGCTCACAACTGTACTGCTTTCATCAGAGGCTTTACTTTATACTTTAAATGGAAAAGGTTTCTCTCTCTCCCTCCCTCCCCCCCCCTCCCTAAACCAGAACCAGAACTTAGCTGTTCTTTTCTGAATATCAGCTAGAAGAGGAAACCTGCCCAGTTCCACCCTGCAGCCCAGATCACTATGGAAGATTTCAGGTGGACTTTTATCCCAGGAATCATAATTAAGTGGATATTTTGGGCCCCAGATTTAGTTGCCATATAATAAAAATAATTTAATGATATTTTCAGCCACAGTCTAACAGGGGCTTTGAATTTATAGCTATTAGTGTAGCTAAGGATCGTTTGTCAAGTTTAAAGAAATGTCTTCTTTTGAAGACGTTTTTTCTTTTGGAACATTATTACGTTATCAGTGTTTATTGGTAAGACCCAGTTAGCACTGTAATTATAAAGGAGTGACAGGCTTTCTTGTCCCTCCTGAGTTGGTGACAGCAGAAGCAGGTCATCTGCATGTAGCAGACATTTCATTTCTCTGTCCCCTAGAGACAGTCCAGGGCAGGATGAGTCCTGACGAGTTGTAGCCAGTTCATTAATGAGAATATTGAATAGCGTTGGGCTCAGGCTACAGCCCTGAGGAACTGATAAATGTTCTCTGTCCTTTTGTTTGTGATTTTCACACAGCACTTGTTCTGCTTGTACATGTCTTTAATGATGTACCTTCTGACCCACAGGACGTTATATTTCTAAGGGATTTGATCTTTTCTGTTAATTCCTTTAATGCTACAGGGGAGTTCAGAGGGTGTAACTGGTCCTTTACTGTATGTTCCAGGTCGTGTAGTTGGGAGGTTTATAGTGTTTGGTTGGGATTTAGATCATGTTGAGTATAGAGATGTCCAAAATGTTCAGTCCGTACATTTGGGTCATGAATAGTAGGAGGTGTGTGTGTGTGTGTGTGTGTGTGTGTGTGTGTGTGTGTGTGAGAGACAGACGGGGTGTGTGTGTGTGTGTGTGTGTGTGTGTGTGTGTGTGTGTGTGTGTGTGTGTGTGAGAGACAGACGGGTTGTGTGTGTGTGTGTGTGTGAGAGACAGACGGGTTGTGTGTGTGTGTGTGTGTGTGAGAGACAGACGGGTTGTGTGTGTGTGTGTGTGTGTGTGAGAGACAGACGGGTTGTGTGTGTGTGTGTGTGAGTGTGTGTGTGTGTGTGAGAGAGACAGACGGGTTGTGTGAAAGTGAGACTAGCCGTGAGAGAGCTTTTATTTCTCTCCACCCCCCCCTCTCTCTCCCCCCTCTCTCTCTCCCCTCTCTCTCTCCCCTCTCTCTCCCCTCTCTCTCTCCCCTCTCTCTCCCCCCCTCTCTCCCTCTCCCCCCCCTCTCTCCCCCCCTCTCTCTCCCTCTCTCTCTCTCTCTCTCCCCCTCTCTCTCTCCCCCTCTCTCCCCCTCTCTCTCCCCCCCCTCTCTCTCCCATCCCTCTTTCCCTGATATTTCTCTCTATTCAGCAGTGAAGTAGGTGATGATGATTTTATCTTGTCAGATTGTAGTCCTTTTATTTCTGCGAGCAGAAAATTTGTGATAATTTTGTGTGTTTTCTTTCTTTATGGCTCCACTGTGTCATGCTTTATGGCTGTGTTTGTGTGTGTGTTTGTGTGTGTTTTTTGAAGTGAAAAACTGAAGGTATGATGAGAACAAAGGGAGCAATCATGCAGAAAGAAAAACAGATACGCAGAGAGCGATGTGTGTGTGTGTGTGTGTGTCTGTCTGTCTGTGTGTGTGTGTGTCTGTGTGTGACTGTCTGTGTGTGTCTGTCTGTGTGTGTGTGTGTCTAGGCCTGAGTTCTAGCACTTCCTTATTTATTTCTGCTCATCAGAGAGCTCTGTCCTTCTCCAGCCGTTCTGTTCCTCTCCCTCACTCTCGCCTGCCGTCTCTTCCCTCTGAGTTAATCAGTAGCAGATTCTCTGAATATTTAGACTTATTATTCTTGGAGCGTGGCTCAGACAGAGCAGCGAATAATTCACTCTGATCAGCAGGAAGCACTACAAATGATTACCACAAACACTGTGTCTCAGTGCACAAGTGTCTCAGTGCACATGGTGCTCCAGGATCTCAGCAGAGACAAAGACTCCTAATTCATAGAGTGCTAACTTTCACTTTCTCTCCTCTTTCCTCTCTGAGGGTTTGACTGCTGTGAAAGCGACGTCCTGCTCCTGCTCGACTCATCTGGAAGCGTCTCTTTTTATGAGTTCTCCCGCATGCTCCACTTCCTGTCTGACTTGCTCCACCCCTTCAAGGTTGGGCGTGGTCACGTCAGGGTGGCGCTGGTGCAGGTGGACACTGAGCCGCGGGTTGAGTTTAACTTCGATGCCCACAGCAGCCAGGAGACTCTACAGGAGGTGCTCCTGAGCACACCACAGCTTCGCGGGGACACCGAGACAGAAACGGCGCTGCTATTGGCCCAGAGGTTACTGCAGCAAACGGCAGGACAGGAAGCTCCGCCCAGAGTGCTCCTGTGGCTGACAGATGGGGTGGAGATGGGGAACGTGGAGGGCCCGATCGCAGCGCTGCGTGAGGATGGCGTGTCTGTGCTAGCAGTTTCTATTGGACACTCAAATTACCAGGTGTTTAGCAGAGTTGTGACTCCGCCCATTGAGCAACACCTGTACTTTGTAGACCCCAATTCTATGGACATCATCGCCAAAGACCTGAAAGAAGCCATTATAGGTGAGAGATACTGCTCATGTCCCATAATGCACTGCAGCAGGTGTCTAAATAGCGTGTGTTAAAGAATGAAGCTGATGATGCTGTTCCTGTGCACTAGGTAGTGAGCAGTGAGTGTGTAAATGTAGCTCACTGTCTCAGATAATACTCTACTGTGTGTATGTACGTATGTTCCTTTATTTTCCTGCTGCTTCAATCCTGTCTGCTAGCATTTTCTTCCTCTCAGCAGCAGCTGGATGTGAGGAAGCAGATGTGACAGGATGCAGACTGAACGCCACAGTCTGTGCTAATCACGCAGCTAGCCGTCTCTGCAGGAAAGCCGTGTGCTAATGTTAGCAGCTGGTGCGCTAAGCTGAACAAACGCACCTCGATACACACCGCTTCCTTCTAAATAACGCAACTTAACCTTACACTCACCTGACACATTGAGCTAGAATCTATGACAGCATGCTAGCTAACAGTCAGGTATCATGAGCTGAGGGAAACAACACCTCATGGTCTACAGCTTAGGCAAAGTCTTCAGCAGCCCACTAAGCAGTATGTAAGGTCAGTTAGAGCATTCAGAAAACATAATTGTGAAGGAAAGTCCCTCTCGGTGCTAAATGCTAGCATGCTAGCATGCACCAGTGTTGGTTTAGCAAGCACACGGTCACAAAACCTTTAATAAAACATACTGAACAGAATTTCTTGATTGATTTCTTTCACGTCCACCGTCTCAGAGGTTCAGCACAGCTTCGGCTTTCACATTCTGTCTGCAGTCTTAATGAAACTTCCCTGCCTTCTATTTCACACATCTGCTTTCTTCTCGCTCTGTTTATTTTCCACCTCAGAGCTGATCTGCACCAAGTGTCTGAACGTGCGTGACGTGACTTCCCATAGTGCCGTGCTGCACTGGCGGCCCCTTCTGATTGGGGGGCTCGGGTGGTACGAGCTGAAGTACGGAGAGGCGGAGCAGAGCATCGACACACACCAAAAACTTACATTGTCACCTGATGTCACCAGGACTGATCTCACACACCTGCAGCCTGACACACACTATAATGTGATGCTCACTGCACACACACTACACACAACACACAGCATAATGCACAGCACCAGCTTCACCACCCTGCCAGGTGAGGAGGAGGTTCTGCTGTTCTACACCTTCCTCTGTTTTTCATTGATCTGTGCTTCAGTCTGCTTCTCAATGCCCTCGTTGTAACTGTTGTCGTTGTTGTGTTCTCCACTCTGTTGTGTAGATGTATCGGGTCCTACCACGGTGATGGTCTCAGAATCTGGTTCGGACCGGCTGCGTGTGAGCTGGTCCCCGGTTCGGTCGAGACAGGTCGAGAGGTACCAGGTGGAGTTCGGGCCTATTCCACGTGGGGACGTACGCTCTGTAACCTCATCACAGACCAGCGTCCTGCTCACACAGCTCCAACCCGACACACACTACCTCATCACCATTAGCGCCCTGTACTCCTCTGGCCAGCAGGGGGCCATTTCCATTAAAGCCTGCACTCAGGAGGGTGAGCGAGAGAGAGAGAGACCGAGCGAGAGACCGAGAGAGAGAGAGGGAGAGAGACCGAGAGAGAGAGAGGGAGAGAGACGGAGAGAGACCGAGAGAGAGAGAGAGGGAGAGAGACCGAGAGAGAGAGAGGGAGAGAGACCGAGAGAGAGAGAGGGAGAGAGACCGAGAGAGAGAGAGGGAGAGAGACCGAGAGAGAGAGAGGGAGAGAGACCGAGAGAGAGAGAGGGAGAGAGACCGAGAGAGAGAGAGAGAGAGGCCGAGAGAGAGAGAGGGAGAGAGGGAGAGCAATGTGGCTAAAGTCTTGTCTTTGTTGTTTTGTTTTGTTTTGTTTGTGTGTTTGTGGATTTATAGGTGCATTAAAATCTCAGCTTCCTAACAGAGTGTTGAAATTAAAGTCAGTCTGATGCACAATAAACATTTACACTCAGGAATTTATGGCAACATTTATCAAGCAGCTTCTCTTCTGGGGTCATGCAGATGAAGATGGAGGAGAAGTCGAGAAATCTGCATTCAGACCAGATGGCTCTGTATCTCTAAAAAGGAGAAGAGAGGAGAGAAGAGGAGGAGGAGAGAGGAGAAGAGAATAGAGGAGAAGGGAGGAGAGGAGGAGAGAAGAGAGGAGAGGAGGAGAATAGAGGAGACGATATAGTCACACTGTAATGTTTAACTTCACAGTTCCAAAGTTCTGAGTTCTGCTTGTTCTGTTTTGGTGTTTGATGAGAAGTTAAAATGACTGAGTAATAAAAGCATTGCAGGTTTCAGGTCTGTGCAGAATGGTGTAAGGTGTTAAAGGCTCTAAACACAGCACAAGGTTTCATATTAAACTGCAGTTTGAACATCAACTTCACCAACATCCTGCTCAGCCTCCACGTCACTCACGAATCACCTGGTTAACTTTGTGTTACTTGTGTTAAGTTAAAGGTGTTGCGCTGGCTGTTTGTGCTGCTGAATTTCACACGTTTATAGTTCAGTGTCTCACTCATTCCTCACTCCGTGCTTTGTTCAGTTCTCTCAGCAGTACACAACATCCGACTGACACCCATGGGCTTCAACTCCGTGAAAGTGGACTGGGAGACCCAGGAGCAAGGGGCGGGGCTTCAGGGTTACTGGGTGAAGTGGGAGACAGCTGAACACTCTCCATCTTCATCTTCTTCATCCTCATCACGTTACCTGCCTGCTCATTCACAGTCCACTGTACTGACTCAGCTGAACCCAACGACCCGAGTGTGTGTGTCTCCGGTGTACAGGACAGCACGTGGAGATGGGCAGTGCTGCACTACACACAGGTACAGAAAAACGGAGAGAGAGAGAGAGAGAGAGAGAGAGAGGGCACAACGGCATCTGACCTGATCACTCAGAGCAGGATCAGTGAGCGTGGTCAGTAAATGAGCAGCCAGGAAGCTCGTGAGTCCCAGTGTTTGTACAGCTGTAATGTGGAACAGTGAATTCATTATGTGATCAAACCTCAGCTCCGTCACACACTTTGTTTATCACGTCGATGTTGTCAGGGTGTCACTGCTGTATGATGCTCTACTTATCACACAGCTCAGTTTGCACTCTGCTTGGAATTGACAGAAGTTGTAAAATACATCCGTGTGTGACAGAAGAGTGTCAGGAGTGTTGTGTGTGTGTGTGACAGAAGAGTGTCAGGAGTGTTGTGTGTGTGTGTGACAGAAGAGTGTCAGTAGTGTTGTGTGTGTGTGTGTGTGACAGAAGAGTGTCAGGAGTGTTGTGTGTGTGTGTGACAGAAGAGTGTCAGGAGTGTTGTGTGTGTGTGACAGAAGAGTGTCAGGAGTGTTGTGTGTGTGTGTGTGTGTGTGTGTGTGTGTGACAGAAGAGTGTCAGGAGTGTTGTGTGTGTGTGTGTGACAGAAGAGTGTCAGGAGTGTTGTGTGTGTGTGTGTGTGTGTGTGTGACAGAAGAGTGTCAGGAGTGTTGTGTGTGTGTGTGTGACAGAAGAGTGTCAGGAGTGTTGTGTGTGTGACAGAAGAGTGTCAGGAGTGTTGTGTGTGTGTGTGTGTGTGTGACAGAAGAGTGTCAGGAGTGTTGTGTGTGTGTGTGTGTGACAGAGGAGTGTCAGGAGTGTTGTGTGTGTGTGACAGAAGAGTGTCAGAAGTGTTGTGTGTGTGTGTGTGTGACAGAAGAGTGTCAGAAGTGTTGTGTGTGTGTGACAGAAGAGTGTCAGGAGTGGTGTGTGTGTGTGTGTGTGTGTGTGTGACAGAAGAGTGTCAGGAGTGTTGTGTGTGTGTGTGTGACAGGAGTGTCAGGAGTGTTGTGTGTGTGTGTGTGTGTGACAGGAGTGTCAGGAGTGTTGTGTGTGTGTGTGACAGAAGAGTGTCAGGAGTGTTGTGTGTGTGTGTGTGACAGGAGTGTCAGGAGTGTTGTGTGTGTGTGTGTGTGTGACAGAAGAGTGTCAGGAGTGTTGTGTGTGTGTGTGTGTGACAGGAGTGTCAGGAGTGTTGTGTGTGTGTGTGTGTGTGTGTGTGACAGAAGAGTGTCAGGAGTGTTGTGTGTGTGTGTGTGACAGAAGAGTGTCAGGAGTGTTGTGTGTGTGTGTGTGTGTGACAGAAGAGTGTCAGAAGTGTTGTGTGTGTGTGACAGAAGAGTGTCAGGAGTGTTGTGTGTGTGTGACAGAAGAGTGTCAGAAGTGGTGTGTGTGTGTGTGTGTGTGTGTGACAGAAGAGTGTCAGAAGTGTTGTGTGTGTGACAGAAGAGTGTCAGGAGTGTTGTGTGTGTGTGTGTGACAGAAGAGTGTCAGGAGTGTTGTGTGTGTGTGTGTGTGTGACAGAAGAGTGTCAGGAGTGTTGTGTGTGTGTGTGTGTGTGAGACAGAAGTGTCAGGAGTGTTGTGTGTGTGGTGAGGGAGATGGTTATATTGGTAGAAGGATGTTGGAGATGGAGCTGCAGGTCAGAGGTCAAGAGGAAGGATAAAGAGGAGATATATGGATGTGTTAAATGAGGACATGAAGGTGACTGGTGTGAGAGTCGAGGATGATGAGGATAGTGTTAGGTGGACACAGATGATTCGCTGTGGTGACCCCTAACGGGAAAAGACCAAAGGTGAAAGAAAACATTGCACACTGTCACTTGTTAGCGTCTGGTCACCGGCATGATGTCGTACACTAAGTGTCCATCGTAATCATGTGGGAGTAGATCAGGTTTTAATATTAGAGCATTTTGCATTCTACTGCAGTAGTGGTCCAGTACTCCAGTGCCCATGACCAGTGTCCATGACCAGTGCCCATGACCAGTGTCCATGACCAGTGTCCATGACCAGTGTCCATGACCAGTGCCCATGCAGCCCATAGATACCATTAGAGTAAACTAATGTCTGTACTTTTAGCTCACTTCCTCACATACACTCTGTCCTTTACACTATATAACAGATTGTTTCATTCTAATGACCATTTTCTTTTTCTAACACACTACACATCTGTCTCATCCTTCTGACAGCTGCTTTGTGAAAAGAGAGAAGTTTGCCAGCGTGACCAGCTTTCGGTGTGCCATGGAGGAGGAAAAAACAGTCGCGTTGTTTCCTGTTAGCTAACTGGCTAAAAATCTGGTTTTCTTGTTGCTCAGTGTTAAAGATGAAGAGATGAAAACTTTGAAATTCACCTCATAATTACTGTCCTAAGCTCTGGTTAGTGAAATAGCCTGCATTAAGAACATTTCATATTTGATTCACAAACCTCAGAAACCCTATCAGGTTAGCTTATGCTAGCTAGCTACCTAACGTCAGTGATGAAGGTTTTATTCAATTCTTTTTACATTACTCATAAATCTGAAGAGGTTTTCTATATTTCCAGCTAAATCAATAACCACAGTGAAAGTCTTAATTATCTGAGCTATCCTGCTGGATTAGCATGTATTAGCCAGGCTGCTAGCGCTAACATTACAGACAATGGAGTAACAAGCTTAATCATACAATAATATCTAATATAAAACAGAATTTTACATTATTTTATTTCCACCTAAACCCACAGCATCAAGTGCTCAAGTGTCTTCTCCAGTGGTGTTAAAAACGAATAAGCCAAATGAAACTGGTGTAAAGTCTGGGGTCCAGTCTGCTCCTGAGCTGGTGTCACAGCAAAGGAGAAGAAAAATCATTACTTCATCTTCACAAGTAATGCTGTGACCTGAATAAAGCCTTCTGGATTAACTGAGGTGATCGATGAGGATCAGAGGTGGAAGGGGTTAAAGGTGAAGGAGCAAAAAAAAGAGAGGAACTGATTCATCTCCACATCTCATTGTGAGGAACTCTGTGGGGTTTAGATACATTCATTCAGTTCCTGCCTTCATGCACAGCTTCTCTCTCTCTCTCTCTCTCTCTCTCTCTCTCTCTCTGTGTGTGTCTCTCTCTCTCTCTGTCTCTCTCTCTCTCTGTGTGTGTCTCTCTCTGTCTCACTCTCTGTGTGTGTCTCTCTCTCTCTGTCTCTCTCTCTCTCTGTCTCTGTGTGTGTCTCTCTCTATCTGTGTGTCTCTTTCTCTCTCTCTCTGTCTCTCTTTCTGTGTGTCTCTCTTTCTGTGTGTCTGTCTCTGTGTGTCTCTTTCTCTCTCTCTCTCTCTCTCTCGCTCTCTCTTTCTGTCTCTCTCTCTCTCTCTCACTCGCTCACACACACACACACACACACACACACACACACACACACACACACACACACACACACAGTGCCACCCAGTGCTGTCTACACACAGTTACACAAAACAATGCTGTGATGGAAGAAAGAAATTATTTTGACATTTATCTCCAATAACAAAGAGGTCCAAAATTCCAAAAAGTTATTTTTGTTTGTTTTAAATAATTGCTTAAGGACTCATTTATTACACTGAGATGCAGGTATAAATTACACGTCACGTGCCGATCTGAGTTTAATGTTTCACTACAGATTATTTAGTTAAAGACATATCTGTGAAATAAACATCTGGTTGGATAAAAGACATTTCTTTGTGTCTCTCATTTTATCCTAAACATTTGCTTTCAGCTGTATGTAGAACATCCACAGCTCATTACACACAGCCCAGGCGAGGAAGGACGTCACATTTCATATTTTTAATATTTATAGAAGGTGGGCACGGTGGTAGCACGTGATAGCACGTTCACCTCACACCTCCAGGGTTGGGGGTTCGATTCCCGCCTCCACCTTGTGTGTGTGGAGTTTGCATGTTCTCCCCGTGCCTCGGGGGTTTCTTCCGGGTACTCCGGTTTCCTCCCCCGGTCCAAAGACATGCATGGTAGGTTGATTGGCATCTCTGGAAAATTGTCCGTAGTGTGTGATTGCGTGAGTGAATGAGAGTGTGTGTGTGTGTGTGTGTGCCCTGTGATGGGTTGGCACTCCGTCCAGGGTGTATCCTGCCTTGATGCCCGATGACGCCTGAGATAAGCACAGGCTCCCCGTGACCCGAGGTAGTTCGGATAAGCGGTAGAAGATGAATGACTGAATATTTATAGAAAATAACATTCAAATAAATACAATCACAGACACATATTTACGGTATTTATAATTCATTTTATTTGTAACCTGTCAGGTTCTTGTTATGTATTTAATCCTTGTGTAAAATGTCGGAGGGCGTTGATAATAATGACAGTAATAATTATGGCATCAGTCACGTGGTAGAGCTGCACAAAGGGGTTAAAGCGACGGCTTGATGCAGCTTGTGTTCAGGTAACCAGTAATGCTTGTGCTCTGTTGACCACAAGGGGCGCTGTGCAGGCAATTTTACACACTGAAATGACCTGCTGTTTATTCTACTTCGGATTTATTCCGTATCTTCACTTTAGAGTAATAATATAATTTATTGATGTTTAATGTCGTTATAATTTAGTGCTGATAAGTGGAGCAACTGAAAAATGTTTGTCATTTCATCTGTAGGTTGAGGGATGAATAATCTGACACCAGCCGTGTACACACATGACCGTATAGTACATGATAGTAGAGGTAATGTTGAGTTCCTCACTGATGAAGTCACATGGTCACTTTCTTTGTCTGCGTGTCTTGTTTGTATGAGACGGTGGTGCTCTCCAGCACTTTCTTCTTCTTCTTGTCCTCGCTCGCGGTGGTTCTACAGCCGACCCAGACGTACAGCTCCTGCACCATGGCCCTGATTCTCCTGCGCAGTTTTCCGTGGCCGAACGCCACGACCATGGGGCTGAAACCCACAAAGACGGAGGCGGAGAACTGTGAGATGGTCAGCAGGCCCTCAGCATGCACACCACGATCGTAGTTGTAATACGTCACAGCAGCTACCTGCATCACCCAACTCACAATGAACAGAAGCACCAGCGTCATGATCACATGACCTGCTTTCCGCTCCATTTGCACGTGCGATGCTCCGCTCTCCACGCCCGTCGTCACTATACGGATGTGTTTCGCCAGCACCCGGAGAATCGCCAGGTTAGTGCTCACCATCAGCAGCATAGGCAACACCTGCAGGAGGACACCATCATCATCATCATTAAGTCATTCTGAGTTCTGTCTGTCTGAACCTGTCTATCTTCATAGCTAGCAACCTGCTGTCAGTCTGTCTGTCCACCTGTCTACTGGCCATCTGTCTGTCTGCCTGACCATCTCTCTAAACAAGCACCAGATTGATTAAGGTCTCTGTCTGTGAAAGCTCTCTACTTATCACTGAACGACACTGTTCTCTGTGCACTAACCTCGTTAAGGGCGAGTGAGATGGAGGCGAAGGCTGTTCCCTCCTGTTTGGAGGGGAATTCCCACATGCAGCCAAGCAGCGGGCGAGTGTTGCAGCTGATCACCATGATCTCGGAGGTGCTGTTTCCACTCACGTGTTTGCTGTAGATGGCAGCAGGCAGAGAAAACACCAGGTTTCCTCCCCAGATGAGTCCCAGTGCCAGAACAACACGTCTGTGGTCTTTCTGATATGCCATTGGACCCATAGCCACATGCTTCCGCCTCAATGTGGTGTAGTGAAAGATGCTGAGGCCCAGCGTGGTCCAGCAGCCTACGGAGCGCCACCACACCCACAGCAGCATGAACACTCTGCACCAGTTTGTCTCCAGATACACTTCCAGGCCCAGGTCCGAGATGAAGATGGGCACGGTGCGAAACAGCGAGATCAGCAGGTTAGCTAGCGACAGGTTGAGCAGGATCATGTCAGATGGAGGCATGTGATGAGATGAACTCTCCATGGAACACAGTACCACCTGACAGAGGGAGAACACAGAGAGATGGAACACACAGATCTTACATATAGTAATTTATACAGTTTTCTCAGTACCTATATTTATTGTCTGTATTTTCACAACCTGTTTTCTGTGTCATTAAAAGACTAAACTTGTAGCCTTGCAGTGTTCTAGTTACTCTCTGGTTGATTGTTGGGGAAATGAGCCAACCTAGTTTAGAAAAAAAAGTGGTCTAATGTGTGTGTGTGTATAATGTTCTGTGTGTGTGCTCTCTGTAGCAGTGAAACGGTCCCACAGCTCACAGACTGACATTCAGGTCCCTCACACTAACATGTAAGTAAACCTAGAGCCACCAGTTTACCCTGAACACACTCCACAGTCTCACAAAGACCCAAAGTAGAACAGTGGTGCTGATGGTCCACTCCTGAGGTAAACATCAGCACCGTGCCTGAATCCTGAACAGAACCACTTTGATCTGAAGAATCAGAACAGCAGCATTCACTCTCGCTGAGTGTTTCACTAGGTACATCGAAATAAAATGCATACACTGACTGCAATTAATTTACTGTAATGCGCAAAGTATTGGCACCCCTGTACCTCCTCCAGTGTACTCCGCCTGCTCTTTTTCCTCTGCTGTAAATGTCACATAACAGCCAAAACACTAAGCTCTCAAAACATTCAAACACATGAACATCCGCTGACTCCACAGCCTTCCTCTTACCGTGAAGATGACCAGGATATTTCCCAGAATTCCAGAGAAGACCAGAATGCCAAACAAGATGGCATCTAATATGAGCACGTTAGCCATGGTTTCCTCTTACTCTGCCTCTGTCCCTCTGAGCTCTCTGTCAGTGAGTGTTCTGTCCATCGTGTGTGTGTTTCCCTTCCTTCAATTTCCTTACTGATAAATCAGCTTTTCCTTTTATGCAACTCACACACACACACCTGCCCACAGCTTTCTGTCAGCAGTACCTGTGCTGACCAGCACACAATTTAAGGCCAATTTAACATTAGCATCAGTGGCTAAGCAACTGTAACCTGGTCTTCTTTCCCAAATGGGTCATGGAGCTGAGCACTGAACAAGACGATGGTGCAATACGTACGGTTCTGACGTCATTGGGCAAGTTGTGCATGTACATTATTTCCTTTCATCATGTCTTTAAAGGAACAGTTAGGCCAAAATGAAGCGTCCCTTCACACACAGACACTCTGAGTCCTGTGATGTTTCATTAGGACGGAGTGTTTGAACATGTCTGATGTTTGAAGTTTGCTTCTTCAATCTTGTATACAGAAAAAGTCACTGTGTGACATGGAGACTGCTATTACACAGAACTGTTAGCCTTGTGCTGTTAGCCTTGTGCTGTTAGCCTTGTGCTGTTAGCCTTGTGCTGTTAGCCTTGTTCTGCACTGATCTGAGCTCAGAGGAACGTTTTTGGCCAAGTGGCTCCTTCAGACTGAAGCTGAGGAGGACAGAAGATAAAGGTTGTTCTGTGCTTTCAGCCTTCCTGTTTTTAATGGATGTGAAAATCTGATTGATCTGTAAATCTGTATTGATCTGATACACAACAAACAACCGATCACACTTACCCCAAACCCCCAGCTGAACGAGTGAGACGTTTCTGTGTGTTACAGTTGTGAACACTGTGTAATGCTCCTCACACCACAGTCTGATTGTTAAGAAGGACAATGTTCAGTGTTATTTCTGTAGAACATTACTGCTCAGAAAGTCCTGGTTACATGAGCCCCAGATCAGCAGGTTTATACTAACTACCTTATGGTTGCTATAGTAACAAGGTCTCATTTAGCGTTCACTCCACATAATCTAAGTGTTTATCTAAGATTTAAATCATTTACTGTTTTCAACCATTCGCTTTTTTTCTGCACACATTTTTTGCACTGACACTTTAACTCTGGACTGACACTTTAACTCTAGACTGACACTTTAACTCTAGACTGACACTTTAACTCTAGACTGACACTTTAACTCTGGACTGACACTTTAACTCTAGACTGACACTTTAACTCTAGACTGACACTTTAACTCTAGACTGACACTTTAACTCTAGACTATCACTTTAACTCTGGACTGACACTTTAACTCTAGACTGACACTTTAACCCTGGACTGACACTTTAACTCTAGACTGACACTTTAACTCTGGACTGACACTTTAACTCTAGACTGACACTTTAACTCTAGACTGACACTTTAACTCTAGACTGACACTTTAACTCTGGACTGACACTTTAACTCTAGACTGACACTTTAACTCTGGACTGACACTTTAACTCTGGACTGACACTTTAACTCTGGACTGACACTTTAACTCTAGACTGACACTTTAACTCTGGACTGACACTTTAACTCTGGACTGACACTTTAACTCTGGACTGACACTTTAACTCTAGACTGACACTTTAACTCTAGACTGACACTTTAACTCTGGACTGACACTTTAACTCTGGACTGACACTTTAACTCTGGACTGACACTTTAACTCTGTATTGCACAGCACATTTTATATTTTTTTATACCATTTTATACACTTATACACACCATCCTACACATGGACACTTTAAGGACAATAATTAAAAGCACATTTATGTATATTTATGTATATGTATATACATTATTTTTCACTTATATTTTCATATTTTATATAGTTTCTTTTTATATAGTTTATACTGTACAGTCACTGATGTGATGAAGTTTTGTCTGGAATGGAACTGATCTCGCACCCGGATACACATTCTGGAGAGGGAGAGCGAGAGCGAGAGAGAGAGAGAGAGAGAGAGAGAGAGAGAGAGAGAGAGAGAGAGAGAGAGAGAGAGAGAGAGAGAGAGGGAAAGGGGCTGGGGAAGAATGACAGCTAATCTACTGTGTAAGTAAGAACAGAAACTAGCCTCTTAGACGTTACACCACATCAGACGTAACTATAAACAGATAAACTGTGTGACGTGTCATTAATGTGTTATTGCTGTCAGATTTAAGGGTTTAAGAATAACACACTCCAGTAAATACAAATGTGTGTGTAGACAGAAGCACAAAGAAGTGTGTGTATATTTACCTCTGGTAAAGTATGATCAGTATATCTCTGTGTGTGTGTGTGTGTGTGTGTGTGTGTGTGTGTGTGTGTGTGTGTGTGTGTGTACCCATGGGCATTACATTGCACACTGACTTAACATTTTCCTGTTATTAAGAGGAACGCTGACTCACTCTGAGCTGCAGAGATCAAAGCATCGGTTTGTTGATTTGGTTGTTAGTTCCAGAGAAGTGCACATGAATGGTGAAATATCCACATTGTGTTTGTTTAGAGGAGGAATTGTGCACGTTTCTGTGTTGAGAGAAGTGTGACAGCTCACGTGTGATAAAGACTGACTAAATAAATCAGTGCTAAGTAATGTGTGTGTGAAAAGAGTTCAGATTTACATTCACATTTACATTTACATTCACATTCAGTGTTCAGCTGACTTCAGTCTGTCTCTGTGTTGTGATTAAACGCTCCAATGGTCTGAGGCCACACTGTAAATCTGGGGGCTATTTTTTATGTATTTATTTATTTATTTATTTATTATTATTAAACAAGGAATATTCCATATCCTGGACATTTAATAGTGAAGACTGGGCTCTTTCTAGCTCCAGGTTGAACTGTAAGTTCATGTGTGATATTAAACATGTTGCCTGCTTTCTTTAAAAGGTCATTTTTTCCTTCTGCAGGTGATCAGAAGACACTTGGACAGATTCCAGTGAAACAGATGATAAGGTTTTAGACCGATGCAGCTGGAGTGAATGTACAGTGTCCTTAAACACCAAAACACCAGCACTAGGAAGAAACTCTGAAATTCATTTACATACAACTTTACACTCAAGTTATCTGTAATAAAATTTGTAATTAAATTGTTTTATTTATTTATTTATTTTTAGTTTCACTAGTGTTCTCAGAATGTTTTTATGCATTAATTCATCATTCACACACTTTTATAATCCTCTTGTTGTGCAGTTCTCATATCGACCACTGGATGGTGCTGCCTCACACCGACAGCACGAGCAGCAGCGTCTCACTCCCCGTCCGCCGAGCTGAATGTCCACAATCTGATCTCCTCAATCTGATCTACCATTTCTTCTTCTCCCGAAGCTTTAATGAGTGAAGGATCAGGCTGCTGGAGAAGCCCAGTGTTGCAGAGGCGAAGCGCGACGTCATGACCGTTCCCCGAGATTACAAACACTCGCTGACGTCATCACGTCATTCACCTACAGCGTGTACGACAGGCGGCCAGATGAAGAGAAGAGGACAGCGACATGGTTCCTCATCACGTAAGCGGTGTTTGTAACTATAGAACCTCATGTGTGGAGAGCAATGCAGCTGTTCTGTGACTGGTGTCTGAATGTGTGACTGCTGCATCTCTCTGTCTCAGTATGATGATGACTTCCTTTCTACAGGCTGTGATGTGATGTGATGTGACAGTCTGCACCGCTCCTCTCTCGGGTTCCTCCTGCTGTGATTGTGCCTCCTACCTTCCCTGAGATGCACGCTGAGACACCATAATCTACAGAAATATTGTAACCTTCTCAGGAGGGAGAAATGAGGAGCCCCCGGAGCTCGCTGGTCTCCTCCTGTCTCTCTGTGCTGCTCTGCTGCTGGACTGGAGCGAGCGCCTGGCAGACCCGTGACGTCAGAAATAACAATTCTTACATCCTAACAAAACTCACTTCGCCACACGTCAGAAACAGAGATGGTGAGGTTGAGCTGAAGAAGCAGGAATACGAAACCAACTTGAGTAGCAGCAGCAGCAGCGACTTGCTCCAAGAAGGTAGTGTGTGTGCGTATCGCGTCCTGGAGAGAGGTGAAGACAGACGGCTATGTTTCCGACACACTCGGGTTAACTTCACCTGCCCCAGCAGCACCTGCAAGCTGGTCAGATCACCTGGAGGTCACCTGGTCGCCAACCTGCTCTCCAACAGCACTGTGCTGCTCCAGTGGACTTACCCCATAGTGCAAGAAAAATCAGAACAGATTAAAGTGAACCCAGAGAACCCTACAGAACCTGTGACAAGGTCTCCACCTGCGTCACCAAAGAGCCCCAGTGTGGGGCAGCTGGAGCCTCAGGGGGGCTTCAGGATGAGGTGCTGGTGGAACGGCAGCTACACTCAGTTTGAGTGTGCAAGTGTGCACCTGGCCAGCGGCTGCAGGGACTATCTCCTGAGCGAGCTCCACGAAAACGTGCCCTACCGGATCTGCCTGCAGCCGGCGGTTTGGGACGGGCCCGGCGAGTGTGTGGAGTTCAGCACGTCACCCACAGGGATGCAAGACATCGTGATCGCCATGATGACGGTGGGCGGAGCAATCTGCGTGATGCTTGTTATCATCTGCCTGCTAGTGGCCTACATAACGGAGAACATCATGAGTCCCAACGCGCAACACACACATGCCACGGAGCAGCACTCTCGCCATTCACACAACACATACCTCTGAACACACACACAAACAGCTGAAGACATGATTTATTTAGAAAGTATTTCTTTTAACCAATCACTGCCTTCTGATGTCATCAACTTTTCCTCACACATTTATATTAGCAGTGTATTTTTCCTAAGTTAACTTAATGTTCAAAAAAATCTTCACCTGGAACTCGACAGGAAATAAAAATGACTGTCATGTCACACACCCTTTTACTCTCTTGACTTCTAAATGAAGTGGTTTTTTTGTTGTTTTATTTGCTTTCAATCAGAATGCAGTTGGACATTACTACATGCTGCAAAGTTCTCATTAATTCACCGCTTTGGCTTTGTGTATAAACTCAAACTTATAAACTTATAAGTATAAACTTGTGTATATAAGCTCATTGGGTAAGGTGTTTGACTACTGATCGGAAGGTCATTGGTTTGAATCCCAGGTCCACCAAGTTGCCACTGCAGGGCCCCTGAGCAAGGCCCTTAACCCTCAATTGCTCAGGTGTATAAACTGAAATAAAAATGTAAGTCACTCTGGAAAACTCTGTCTGCTAAATGCTGTAAATGTAAATGCACACTGATGACATCAGATGGCAGTAAGTGCTTAAATAGAAACATTGCTCTTCACATTCATCTCTGTACCTACACATACATCTAAAAACACACACACTCCCTCCTACTGAGCTCTCATTTCACATACACGTTCGTGTCGTGGCACTCGAACACGAGAAAAGAGAGGCCCTGGACAAACCTTCTAACAGCCCACACACACACATACACACACACACACACACACACACACCTATCTCTGTGAGCTTCTGGTTACATCCATGGCAAAAAGAGTATATCATAATGTAAGGAGCACTGCTGCATTTTGTGTCTTCTTTTCATCTTGAAGCAAAAAAAACATCTCATTGGAATTCTGTTTCCATTTATGTTCACATATCACAGCGAGTGTGTATAAACACACAGATCAGGTAGAAAAGCTTCCTTTCCTGTGACTGTGTGAACTGACATTAACCACTGAACTGTTCACATTAGATCTCCATTAGCCAGGTAGCAGTAGGAACATGTGATTAAAAGAAAAGGATCCAGTTTAAGATTATTGTGAAATATAGACATCTGAGTGACATTACTGTCATGAATGTAAAGAACTTGTCTAAAAATGCTATTGTGGCTAATGAATCTAGCATCTTTCTGCTACACCTGATTATATTTTAAACTTAAATTTGGATTTTTTTATTATTCCCATTGAGATATGAACATTAGGAAATTAAGCTGCATGTGAAAATTGAGGGGAAAATGATTGAAAGCTAACTGGATCCTGTTTGCGTTCACTTAGCATTAGCAACATTAGCATTTTAGGCAAACTTCTTAGTGCTTTTAGAGTGAAAAAGTTTGTTTTTGAATAGTTTTCTTTTGTTTTATTTCTGTAGGAATTTACAGTAATACAGTCGGATAACACGCCATCGTTGTGGTGGCTACAATAAGATTTTATGCCTTACAAAGTTAATAATATTCCGTTATACAGAGGACGTGCAGACTGGTGAAGCAATCTGAATACTGTGCTATTTTTCTCGCTTATATAAATCCTCTTGTCAATAAATGAATAATTAGCATAATTTAAAATGTGTGTTTTTGTGTGAAACTTTAAAGATCATCCTGGATGCTGATTATTGTTTTATATATATGATTGTTTCATTGTTTTTAAACAGAAGTGAAACTCAAACAGAAACTTTCTCAGAAATTGTGAAAAAAACCTCTGACTCTTTAAAAACAGGCTTTAAATTAATTAACTCCAAAAGGTATTAATTTGATCATACAGACTTTTATGCCACAGAACATGAGCACTCTGGCTAGCTATGTAGCTATGTAGCTAATTTTTCTGACAGAAATATATTGGTTGTCATGGTAACATTATATTGTTTGGCCGATTTTAGCTAATAAGACAGAGAATGAGGATGTAGATGAAGACTCTGACATGTCCATGAGTGACTAATGTGAGTTATTTCACCGGTAATTAACTAGCTGCTTATTTAAGTTAAGCTAATATGAGTAATATGGATGACAGGACAACACGGGGGCGTTTCTAATTTGCATAATCATGTATATTCATAGATCCTGGCTTTTTTTTTTTTTTAAATAATAGTAATAGTATTTAGATTGTTTTCTAGTGTAGATTGCTGGTTAGCTCAAAATTGTTTCATTCTACATGTGGTTTATTTATTTATTTTTTACTTTTTGAGCAATACACTTGATATTTGTATGTTCTATTTTAGTAAATAGTACAACGTCTCCCAGCCCTAAGCCACGCCCACAACACGCAGCCCCTCAGCCCCGCCCAGCGTACTGCGTCACATTAGCCTCCGCCGGTCCGCCATTTTGTTCCAGATTGTGCTGTAGACAAATTCGGTGTAGTTGTTGTGGTTCTGTGCCGCTGAATGTTCTCGCTATCAAAGTGCGTTGTTGTTTACTACCATTTTTGGGTGTGTTTAGACTAAAAGGTGCGTAGACTAAACGTAAGGTCGTTGTAGTTTTGTGGATCAGTAAGATTTTGCAGTACATTATGCCGAGCCACCCGCTGCGTGTAGCGGTGGTGTGTTCGAGTAACCAGAACCGCAGCATGGAAGCGCACAACATCCTCAGGTAACGTCCTCAGGAGGAAAAGACCAAGTGTAATAAAACTACACGATCACCAGGAGGTGGACACTGAAGCTCACCAGCAGCTGCTCGGGTTTCTCTTTAACCGCCACTGACAGGACACTTATTACGATTGGAACACTGAGTTATACCAACTACTCATATCAAGTCAATAAACTTTTAGTATGGGTGGTTTTTTTATTTTTATTTTATTTTTTATTTCTTTTTATTTGTTATTTTTTGAGAGTTCCTTGCGTGGTGAGGGGGAGGGGGGTGTTGCTCTGCTGTGTCATAGAAACCGGAAGCAGATGGAGTTTTTCTTTACGGCTCGGAGTCGATCTCGAAGAGGAATCGATTCTTCTATTCGAGTCAATCGAAAATTAAACACTGAGAAATTGATTCGGTTCGATCAAAGCAAAGGACAGTAACGTGTATAAAATAAGAGTCTAAAAAAAAGACACCGCTCAACACGAGCAGTCTGGCACATCAGTAAAACGAGCCGTTTTCTGTCGCTCTGGACTCACGGAGTCGGTTCCTAATCTGAGTTGGTTATACTGACTGCTGCTGGACACATTTGATGCTCGTTTTAGTTAAAAAGCAGGTCCTGTGTATAAGTTCAGACCAGTTTGGTGGTTTAAATCGTGGCCTTACACCTCTGAGAAGGTTCTAAATTACCTGATGATACACAGTCTGATAGTTTACTTTAAATAGCAAATTATAAATCACAAGCTTCTTATGGGTATTTTTTTTATTTTTTATTTAAATAAGGTTCAGGTAAGTAATAATGTAGTGTATTTTACTGGAGCACATGTTTGTGTCTTTATCAAGCTGTTTCCACTCTGTTGTTCACACTTTCTCCATGTTTCTGCAGCAAGCGAGGTTTCGATGTTCGATCTTTTGGCACCGGAAGCCATGTGAAACTCCCAGGACCCACTCCAGACAAGCCTAATGTGTATGACTTCAAAACCTCTTACGAACAGATGTACAGCGATCTGGTCCGAAAGGACAAGGAACTGTATCCCACACACACATACACACACACACACACACACACACAGACCCTTCCCCTTTTCTAAATACACAAATACATGTAGTTGTGAATATTTAACCCATTTTATTCTTTACCCTGAGATGGCAAGGGTGTGTATGCATGAAGAGTTTAACCTCATATTTTTTGAACATGAGTGACGGTGGAGATGAGAGGACTGACACTGGTGACCAGTGGCATCAGTAGAGTGATGTGTTTGCAGCTGATAGACTCTCACTACTTATTCACACTCACACTGACGGAGGACTGCGTTCCACATGCTGGGTGAAGCAGTAGGGCAGATGTGCAGTGTGATAGGGTCAGATACAGTAGGAGAAAACTGCAAATGTGTTATTTATTATCCTTCCTTCAGAGTTTTAATATTTTTATTAGAACGGTGTAGAAACTGCTTTTATTTTCACCTCTGCAGTTTAATGTGCTGTAAAATACATGCTTTTTTTTTAAAGCAATAAATCTGGTGGTACTGAAAATGATACTGAAATTGTGAAGTCACCACATATCTGATGTAGATCATGAAAAAAGCCATCTGCTGGTTCTTGTGTGTGTAAAACAACATGCTCTGAAACACACAGGCGTCGGGAAAATAGGACACAGACACTCAAGCGGTCGGAACATGTAGATCTCCATCACTGGAGATGACTGAACTGAGCTGGACAGGAACTTAATCGTGCAACGCCTGATCAAACAATGCCTCATGATTCAAACCTTGATATGACTGAAGTGTCTCCAGCAGGGTGTTAACACACCGCTATCAAAAATATAATCTGAGTAGGTAGTGTGTTTTCTGTCAAAAATATCCTGTGTCATTAAGATTAGCGAAGCAGGCACACTGCACACTCAAGCTGAACTAAACACAGCAGAAGTGCAGCTTTTAAAACAACTTGTTCATTTAGGCGATAAACCTGCTATCCGTGGGTTTGGGGCATTACTGAGGAGAATTTGAGCTAATTTAACTCTCCACTAGGAGGCGCTAATCTGATCAAATCTAATCCATGTCTGCTTCTAGAAGAGCTCACTTGATTTTATCAGCTAAATAAATGCTATTTCAGTTGTTAGTCAGAAATGATCTCAGGACACGGTTGGTGTTCCACATCGTGCTCAGACGTGTATCAGCTCAAAGTTTTATTCTTAAAGACATGCGTCATCAGTGGATTTTACTAAAAGCAGCCGTGGTCTATAATCTAGTTGTTACTGATGTTCCCAGTGTGTAGAGGGAACAGGGACCTGCTGTAACAGTACAGTTAAAGACTGGCCTCATTTCTGCAGTAATCAGAGTGAGCAGAGTTTCCAGCAGGCTCCTGAATTCCCTCCGAGCACAGAGAGTTAGTCATGTGTACAATGGAGAGATCTGATGTGAAGGGCAATTACAATGAAGGTTAACAAGTGACGTATGGAGCATTGTTTACTGAACTGTTGCATTCATATATTCTGTCCACAAGCAGGACTAGGTTTAGTCCCCTGGGCCTGGAGATTAAATGGTGTTTAAATGTGTTGTGTTTGTAGTGAAGAACTGAGGGAAATTAATTTTATTCAATTCAATTAACAGACATGTTCATGAGTGTGCAAAGTTTGCTCTCTTTTTCAGGTTTCAATAATAGCTGAAAGGGTAATGTAGTTAATAGAGGATGCTTCTGACCCCCAGTTACACCAAGTGTGTGTATAACAGCTTTGCATGGAGGGCATCAGTGTCTCTGACACCTACTGATGTGCTTTCAGATCTAAAACATGACCCAGGTTTATCTGGATGTTTATTTCTAAAGACGGTTCTATATATTTTTAAGTTTATTAGCACATTATACTGTAGACATGAAGGTTCTGGATATTTCAGGAGCAGTGACACATCATCACTACTGTGCATGATGATTGCAGTGCTGTGCCGTGACTCCAGCAGCAGAGATGATATAGTGTGGGGTTTGTCCTGTAGGGGGCGCCTGGGTGCCATTGCAGATCTGTGGAAGCTTGGTGAAGAGTTCTGCATGACTGAACCTCCTCAGTGTTGAGCTTTTACACACCCCACACATCCAGGCAGTGTGTGTGTGTTCAAGATCCATACAGCAGCATGCTCTAACTCTCCACAATAAAGTGATGCACCTTCAGGACAGAGCCTCAGCTACCATGAGAGCTGTTAAAGCTCTGCTGATGGAGTCGCACCAGCTGCCTGGATGTTAAAACTCATTTCTTTATTCTTTCTGGACAACAGGGACAAAAGAAGCCGTTATACTGATCTATACATCATGTAAACCCATGTTTGTTTCGTCTAATTGAATAGCTCAGAGGTAGAGAGAGAAAGAAAGTAAGGGATTTTATCACAAGCTTGTTGTTTCCTTAACCCAGCTTGTCCTCAGATATACACAGAATGGCATCCTGCACATGCTGGAGCGCAACAAGCGCATCAAGACAAGACCTGAACGTTTCCAGAACTGTAAGGACCAGTTTGACCTGGTGATCACCTGTGAGGAGAGAGTGTATGACCAGGTGCTGGAGGGTAAGAGATCCCCACACACACACACACACGCACACGCACATGGCCTTTAGAGCTGAATAATATAATAATAGCTTGGCCAATTTTCTGACACACTTTTCTGACTCTACCACTTCTACACACTAGACTAGAACTTTTCTTAAAAATTGTCTTCTGTGAAGTTTGTGTTAGTCATTGTTGACTGCATTCTCCAGTCAAATCTGTAGATAAGTAAGTGTGTGTGTGTGTGTGTGTGTGTGTGTGTGTGTGTGTGTGTGTGTGTGTGTGTGTGTGTGTGTGTGTGTTCATGCAGACCTGAACTCTCGTGAACAGGAGACGTTCCAGCCGGTGCACGTAATCAACGTGGACATCCAGGACAACCACGAGGAAGCCACGCTTGGAGCTTTCCTCATCTGTGAGCTGTGTCAGTGTGTGAGTGTAACACTACTGCTGCCTAACACACACACACACACACACACACACACACACACACACACTATTTAGTTACCCGAGTCTCTCACTCTCATATTTCACTTCAGTTTCATTTAGAAAAGTGTTATTGGTGCTTGTTGCTGTTGTACAGTCTGGCCAAAGCTGTGCTGAGTGTGTGATAAATCAGCTTTATAGACTCTGGTTTATAAATCATTCTTATTATAAATCAGGAAAAAGAGAAAAGAGATTACAGCCATCACTATAATGCAACATCATCAATGAGTAAATCATACAGAAAGTGTTTTTACAGCAGAGAGACAAATGCAGAGAAAAGGACGGTGTGTGTGTGTGAGAAAGTGAGACATATTTTAATATTACAGTGTAAATGATATCTGTGTGTGTGTATGTAAGTGAGACATTTTAATATTACAATGTAAATGGTGTGTGTGTGTGTGAGAGAGAAAGTGAGACATATTTTGATATTACAATGTAAATGATATCTCTGTGTGTGTGTGTGAGAGACAGTGTGAGTTAGCTGGCATGTGCATCACTAGTGTTTATAGAAATGGAGGAAGATTTTAGTTGTGTATTTAGTGAGTTCTGATCTGTCTCTCCATCTCTCCCTCTCCGTCTGTCTAACTGTTTCTATCTGTCTGTCTCTATATTCCTCTCTCTGTCTGTCTTGTCTGTCTCTTTATATTTCCCTGTCTGTCTCTTAGATTCAGCACACTGATGATATGGAGAATGATATTGATGAGCTGCTGCAGGAGTTTGAGGAGAAAAGCAGCCGTCCGTTCCTTCATACGGTCTGCTTCTACTGATGTCTGCTGCGCATGTACACACACACACGCGCACACACACACACCATCACCATCCTGAGGCCCAGCTGGACTGGTCACACAGACATCATCACACTGACATCATTTTGATCTCAGAGCTGCAGCATGCGCCGCCTGTGTTGCCACACACAAACACACACACACACACACACACAAACACACACACACACACACATTCTGTTTCATCCCAGATAATGAAACACTGTTCCCTGAGTCAGATACAGCTCTCTCTCACACACACACACACACACACACACACACATACACACACACACACATACACATACACACACACTCTCACACTCACCACATTGTGTATGTATTAATCACACAACACAGGACAAACCTTTCTTTTCCTCTCTGAGAATATTTTTTTTATTGCTCTAATAATTGCTGAAGAATAATGAATATTTCGGTTGTGTAATTTGGAGACGATCAGCTGTGTGTAAGCATTGACATGTTTTTACTTGAATACAGATGATTATGATGATGAACCAGAAAATGGGTTTCAGATGTTATTTCTGTTTGTGTTCATAGTTATTTAAACATTACGGAAACTCTTCAGGATATTTTCATTGTTTCTGATCTTGCT
The DNA here is from genome assembly GCF_030014155.1 of Tachysurus vachellii. NCBI lineage: Eukaryota > Metazoa > Chordata > Actinopteri > Siluriformes > Bagridae > Tachysurus > Tachysurus vachellii. The sequence goes on along the minus strand of NC_083481.1, from coordinate 18,699,539 downwards.
TTTTTTTTTTTTTTGTAAACTGTGAGTGTGATTGTAAGTCCAGAGTGCCTGAACATGTGTAAATAGAACACTTAAATGAAAAAACACCATAATAAACTCAGTGAAATGCAATGAACACACCAGTGAACATTACTGTGTCTTAAACCATATTCACCAAGTCTTCAGACCAAAGGGTAAAATTCACAAAGGATAAATAAAAGATTTTGACCAGATGAATGCGATGCTGTAGGAATATTCTTATTAAAACAAGGACCTTGAAGGATTCACTGGAGCCTTTCCTCATAGGAACAAGACAGTTTCTCATAGAACCTTTTAGGGTTCTCACAGAGTGAAGAACACACCACAGGACACCGGTTTCTAAACCTGAACAATGTGTGTGTTATATAGGAATATTACTGTACATGTCCGAGTTTTTCAGTGGTTCTCTCCCCTCTGTCACTTTAATGGTATTAGTTTTAATTTGTTTAGAAATGATCCTATTCTCTGTGGCGGAGAGTTTGTGCACTCTGACCATCACACCCATATGTGTGTATTCAATGTTTCATTTCAGATTTAGACCCCTGTGTGTTTCAGCATTCGTGAGATCAGACACTGATGTTAATAAGAAAGTCTGGTGCTGTAAATCTGAAAGGTGTTCAGTAGGGTTCAGAGTCAGAGCTCAACCTTAAGCTCCACACCATGTCTTTATGCTTTGTGCAGAGCTTAAGGACGTATAATCAAATCAGATGAGAAATACTGCTGTGTCGGTATAAAGTGTGCATCAGTGTCTGAGGAGTAAACTAAGCCTGGCTGTGGATGTGTGGGTAAAGTGCATATGGCTCTGTTCTGCATCCGTGTCATATGTCTCGTGCCCTGTGTTCCCAATTAAGCTAATGGGGGTTTGCTGTCACTCTTCTCCAAACACACACACACACACACACACACACAGGTGCAGGCACATAGTACATTCAGTACATTTATTCTCAAGCTCATGTTCACCTCAATCTCAACATCTAACCAACTTTTTCTATCACTGAGGGCTTTGGATTTCCTTGAGCGATGATGATAATGATGATGATGATAATGATAAAGATGATAATGATGAGGATGATGATGATAAAGATGAGGATAATGATGATGATGATAATGAGATTGATGATGATAAAGATAATGATGATGATGATAATGAGGATGATGATAATGATGAGGATACAGATGATGATAATGAGGATGATGATGATGATGAAGATGAAGATACAGATGAAGGAGCTGCCCAGACTTTAATGTGCACCCTGTTGGACCAATCAGCAGGACACTTGATCCAGCAGCAGCACCGAAGCCGTGTATAATATTTCGGACTAATTCACACGCGCTTCATCCGGATGTGATGTGATGTGACGCTTCGTTCTGAGCTCATTAAGCACCGCGTCGGTGGTGTTGCGATGTTGTTTCTCTCCTGCTTCTGTCCCTGAATCCGAGCTGTTAATCTGTTGCCTGGCTGTGACGTCTCCGGGAGCCGCACGTGCGTGACACCTGATCGGTGAACGGAAATTCGGTGTCCTCGAGGCTCCGTAACGGCTCACGTTTATCTCCCGGTGTGTGTGTGTGTGTGTGTGTGTGTGTGTGTGTGTGTGTGTGTGTGTGTGTGTGTGTGTGTTGCAGTGGGGAAGTTGTGCCTGATGGACTGTGATGGGAGACGATGATTTTTATGGCCGTCGGCGCTGCTTTGGTGACGGTGAGGATCCGCATTCTAATGAAGGCTTTATTTTAACATTTGTTGTTGTTTTTGGTGCAGAAATGAAATAAGAGCAGAAATAACAGGTGACATGTTTCTGCAGCTCTAATTCACTGGTGAACTGAAAGCAGAATGTTGTGTAACTAACACGTCGGTGTTTAGTTTTATTAAGTCTTTATTTCTTACTTTATCTCATTCTCTGTTCAGTGACGTTTAAAAGGTCAAATGGAAACGAAGTGTTTAATGACACGCCAGAGTCTGTAAATATTCAGCTTCACTTCATCTTAATGTCAGTAGAAATCTCATACAGTTCACCTTTAAACTGTTCTGAACACTAAGTCCAACAAAAGCAGCACGATTATTGCAGTGATTCATAATAATGCTCTTCATATGAGAGAGATTTGTTACTGTGCTTTAGTATTCAGCACTTCTGACACCGCATACTGTCAGAACTAGTGCACAAATAGTGCACCAACTAGTGCACCAAAACAGTACTTACATACGTAACTATGGTAACGTCATAACCGTTCTCATGCTGCACTAGTGTGTGTTGTAGTGTGGAGTGTATAGTGTGGTGTAGTGTGTTGTAGTGTAGTGTAGTGTATAGTGTGCTGTGGTGTATAGTGTGGTAGACTGTATAGTGTGCTGTAGTGTATAGTGTGCTGTGGTGTATAGTGTGCTGTAGTGTATAGTGTGCTGTAGTGTATAGTGTGGTAGACTGTATAGTGTGCTGTGGTGTATAGTGTGCTGTGGTGTATAGTGTGCTGTAGTGTATAGTGTGCTGTAGTGTATAGTGTGGTAGACTGTATAGTGTGCTGTAGTGTATAGTGTGGTAGACTGTATAGTGTGCTGTAGTGTATAGTGTGGTAGACTGTATAGTGTGGTGTAGTGTATAGTGTGGTAGACTGTATAGTGTGCTGTAGTGTATAGTGTGGTAGACTGTATAGTGTGCTGTAGTGTATAGTGTGCTGTAGTGTACAGTGTGCTGTGGTGTATAGTGTGCTGTAGTGTATAGTGTGCTGTAGTGTATAGTGTGGTGTAGTGTATAGTGTGGTAGACTGTATAGTGTGCTGTAGTGTATAGTGTGGTAGACTGTATAGTGTGCTGTAGTGTATAGTGTGGTAGACTGTATAGTGTGCTGTAGTGTATAGTGTGGTAGACTGTATAGTGTGCTGTAGTGTATAGTGTGCTGTAGTGTATAGTGTGGTAGACTGTATAGTGTGCTGTAGTGTATAGTGTGGTAGACTGTATAGTGTGCTGTAGTGTATAGTGTGGTAGACTGTATAGTGTGCTGTAGTGTATAGTGTGCTGTAGTGTATAGTGTGGTAGACTGTATAGTGTGCTGTAGTGTATAGTGTGCTGTAGTGTATAGTGTGGTAGACTGTATAGTGTGCTGTAGTGTATAGTGTGCTGTAGTGTATAGTGTGGTAGACTGTATAGTGTGCTGTAGTGTATAGTGTGGTAGACTGTATAGTGTGCTGTAGTGTATAGTGTGGTAGACTGTATAGTGTGCTGTAGTGTATAGTGTGCTGTAGTGTATAGTGTGCTGTAGTGTATAGTGTGGTAGACTGTATAGTGTGCTGTAGTGTATAGTGTGCTGTAGTGTATAGTGTGGTAGACTGTATAGTGTGCTGTAGTGTACAGTGTGCTGTAGTGTACAGTGTGCTGTAGTGTATAGTGTGGTAGACTGTATAGTGTGCTGTAGTGTATAGTGTGGTAGACTGTATAGTGTGCTGTAGTGTATAGTGTGGTGTAGTGTATAGTGTGCTGTAGTGTATAGTGTGCTGTAGTGTATAGTGTGGTAGACTGTATAGTGTGGTAGACTGTATAGTGTGCTGTAGTGTATAGTGTGGTAGACTGTATAGTGTGCTGTAGTGTACAGTGTGCTGTAGTGTATAGTGTGGTAGACTGTATAGTGTGCTGTAGTGTACAGTGTGCTGTAGTGTACAGTGTGCTGTAGTGTATAGTGTGGTAGACTGTATAGTGTGCTGTAGTGTACAGTGTGCTGTAGTGTATAGTGTGCTGTAGTGTATAGTGTGGTAGACTGTATAGTGTGCTGTAGTGTACAGTGTGCTGTAGTGTACAGTGTGCTGTAGTGTATAGTGTGGTAGACTGTATAGTGTGCTGTAGTGTACAGTGTGCTGTAGTGTACAGTGTGCTGTAGTGTATAGTGTGGTAGACTGTATAGTGTGCTGTAGTGTACAGTGTGCTGTAGTGTACAGTGTGCTGTAGTGTATAGTGTGGTAGACTGTATAGTGTGCTGTAGTGTACAGTGTGCTGTAGTGTACAGTGTGCTGTAGTGTACAGTGTGGTAGACTGTATAGTGTGCTGTAGTGTACAGTGTGCTGTAGTGTACAGTGTGCTGTAGTGTACAGTCAGATAATTAGGCAGCATTTAACATGCAAAATACTCAGTCAGGTCTGAGGTGAGTTATTATTATTATTATTATTATTATTATTATTATTATTATTATTATTATTATATTATATATATATATATATATATATATATATATATATATATATATATATGAGAGAGAATTTCTTTTGTATTTTCCAATTTTTTTAGACCAGACTTTATTTTAATTCACACTGTGTTAAATCATATCAGCAATATTATACTGTAATGTTTTATAATAATTATCTTTAATTTATTTTTCACTAATAGACTGAGACAGTTAGTCTCCTGGGTCTTTTGTTGATCATTAACCTGGTTTATATTGTGTTAGTGTTATAAAGTTTATTTATATATTTATACATAAGACAGACATGTTACTGTATGATATAAAGATGATTTACAGAATGTTATTACTGCTGTCTCACTGTTCTATAATGTTATAATGTTTTCAGTTCCAGTTATGCACATAAAGGTTTGATATGAACAGAAAGAAAACTCATGTCCTGAGCTTAAAAATGCAGTTGTGTGACTTTTCCATTTTTATTTATTAATTTGTTAGTGCATGAGATCGATAAGGACCTGGGAAACACCAGACAAACCCATGACATGTTTTTCTAGCTGTAGAAAATTGTTATGTTCTGTGGTTGTTTTGCAGGTGATAGCGCGCTGTGTGGACATGAACGCGCTGCTCGATCGCTTCCACAACTACATCCTTCCTCATGTGCGAGGACCAGAGCGTGTGTGTCACTGCACCTGTGGCAGGTAAAAAAAATCTGCTCTCTGCTGACAGAGGGTCTACATTAGCACTTCACCTACCTGGTGAACTTGAGCGCTTTTAAATCAAGCCTCCACAAGGGGGAGCTCTAATCCACGTAGTTGTGCGTGCTTTTGAAAGGAAAGAATTGGACAAGTTTGCGATCCATCCGTAGAGCTCCACAGTACGTGCTCAGGTGTGTTCAGAGCTGTTCAGAAGAAACCTGCAGAGCGCCTGAGGAGCAGAATGAGAAGCGGCGTTTTTAGCTTGTGGTTGACAAATCAGCAGCAGTGCCGTGTCGCTCATTCCTGCTGTTTGTAACTGAGGCTTTAACCGCAGCAGGAGTGAGATCCAGGTACACAGCCTGCGGTGTGTTGTGGCATTTTAAGCTGTGAGAGAACCGTTTTACTCCCACACACGTCTCTCTGTCGGATGTGAGGTTCAGGGGAGAAGGCAGGAGTGTGTGGGAGTGTGGAGCTGTTACTGAAGATCTCAGTGTTGTTTGAACAGAAGGCCATGACATAGTCATCATAAATAAACCTCGGCCCACTCCTGCTCGTTGTCTCTCATGTTTACTGCTGATAAATCCTGTAATGCCTTTTTAACACTTTACTGTGAAGCCAGTACAACTTTCACATTACTTTTAGTCATTCAGAAGATAAACCAAAGTGCTTAATATTACGGGAAACAGAACCACATTGGGTACAAAGAAAAATAACCTCAGGATAGAGATTTATATTAAAAAAGATTCTGACTGCAAACAGAATTCTTTCTTCTTGAAGGAATCATTAAAAACCTTTATTTCCTTTTTCTTCCTTTTTATTTGTATTACTTCCTAACCTATGATCAGTGTCACTGTTTCTTTCTTTCTCTACATCTCTTACCTATTTTTCTGCTCCGGTGTCTTTCGTATGGCTTCTATTCCCCTCAACCCTGTTATTTGTCTCCTGCTCCTCTCCTGCAGACACCGGGTACAGTATGTGATCCCGTACGAGGGTTCGAGCTCGCCAGATCGGGACCTACCAGCAGGGGGCAGCAGTGTAACTAAGCAGGAAGTGGACCTGGTTCTTGGGCTGCTGCTGGGCTTCTGCATCAGCTGGGTTCTGCTCTGGATGGACAGAACCCTGCAAAGAGTTCTGCGGGCTTGGAGAACCCACCCACAGAAAGGTGAAAGAGGTCAGAGACAAAATGTATACGTTTCAGCTGCAGAACATCCTGAAAGCTGAAACGTGATCTGTGTGAACGGATCACTAAAGTCCTGTCGCTGTTGCCTGGACTTCCTCTAGCTTTAACAGTCACATTTAGGAAATGTTAATGTTTCTTTGAAGATAAAATGTAAAGGTTCAGTCCAGATCTTTTAGTTTCACATGCTTTTATTCAGTAGCTAAATGGTTAATGATAAGTAGTGGAGTAGAATTTGTGTCTCATCTCCACCACTGTCCTCTTCTCCTCTCTGTCTCTCATCTCACACATCAGCCTCGCTGTCTGTGAAATCCCTCAGAATGTCCGCTGACATTACGGATGAGATCCATGAGGGCTGCAGCACTGTCTCATCCTGTCAGCTTCTCTTCCCTCTGTCTTCTTCTCCTTCATCAATCCTTTCATCCCTCTGCTGGTGAACTCCACAGGAGAGCCTCAGTGGCCCATGGGTTCTCATGAGCGACCATCAGCATGTTCATAAAGTCTTAGTGTGGGGACACTTTCTGGTTATAAACACAAGTTTTGTAGTTGGATAACTTGTATGACTGTTGAGTTTTTGACAAAACCAGCTAAAGAGTTTATTTGGGTTGATTTATTATTTTTAGCCTCGCTGAATAGCATGAAGTTTGTCCTCCTTCTTTTGTACCATTTGGATAGAATAAGATTTGTGGACTGTCTGTTACTGGAGGGCGTCTGTAGTCATTATGATCACTGATGAGATGAGTTATTAGTGGACTGTGAATAACTAGGATTACATCCTTTCAAACTTATATTTAAATATAAATATAAATATATGTTAAACTCAGACACTATTGAAGAAAAAGCTCAGAACGTCTTTAATATGTCTTTAATATAAAATTTCTACCGCTTATCCGAACTACCTCGGGTCACGAGGAGCCTCGGATCAGAGATCAGATTTTTCTTTGTTCTGGTTGACGTGACGACACTGAATGTAGTTACACAGGTGTTCCTATTAAAGTGGACAGTGAGCACATAAAATGTACATTCATTCATTCATTCATTCATTCATTCATCTTCTACCGCTTATCCGAACTACCTCGGGTCACGGGGAGCCTGTGCCTATCTCAGGCGTCATCGGGCATCAAGGCAGGATACACCCTGGACGGAGTGCCAACCCATCACAGGGCACACACACACACTCTCATTCACTCACACAATCACACACTACGGACAATTTTCCAGAGATGCCAATCAACCTACCATGCATGTCTTTGGACCGGGGGAGGAAACCGGAGTACCCGGAGGAAACCCCCGAGACACGGGGAGAACATGCAAACTCCACACACACAAGGAGGAGGCGGGAATCGAACCCCCAACCCTGGAGGTGTGAGGTGAACGTGCTAACCACTAAGACACCGTGCCCCCCTTACAAAGTAGAATCTTATTAATGTAAATGATTACTTGTGTAAACTTGTGAATTATGGGTTTCATCTCTGAAGCTCATCCACTCATCTTTACTTCTCCATCATCTGCAACACTCACACTAACACACGTTCTTCCTGTGCAGACATGTGGAGGTCGTGGAGGTGGGTGACCAGTATGTGTAACGTCCAAGAGCTCCGCAGGAGGCTGCAGCAGCGCAAGAACAACAGCGGAGTGGACAACAACGTGGTACACATCAAACACAAACACTACCACAACGGGCACCTGAGCCCACGCAGACTCTAATCTACACACACACACACACACACACACACACACACACACCTGTTTGATGCTTCCCCTTAATTCACACTGACCTGTTTCTCCGAGGATGTGACTGTATTTAGTGCCCAGCAGGACTGAAGTCACTGAACTCTGTGTTTTTATAAGCGTGTCCCTGAGGGTCCTGCGCAGGGATCGAACCTGACTTGCACTTTCGTTCCTGCCTGAGGTATTCCATTTTCTGATGATTAGACATTTATTTTGCTTGCCGATGTCTGTTTTTACGAGTTTTTGTGCGGACGTGCTAGTTTTGTACAGTGCCCAGGGTGAACATACGGACATTACATATGCATTTGCATTTTTTTAGGGGCTGATTTTTTTGTCTATAAGTTTTCAGGGATACGTTTTTTGTGTCTATTTTAGAAAAAAAAAAGATAACCGCATGCCCACACAACTTTAGTACTGTGGTGCAGTTTTATTCGTAATGTGGGGAGCGGGGTATATTTTTGTGCATCAGCATGGGTGGGGTAGATCTGTTGCTGTAAATGGATTTGTGGTATAAGGACAAGGAGACGTCTAACGAGTCCTGTTTGTATTTTTTAGAAACGTGTGTGTGTGTGTGTTGTTGTGGGATAATAATAGTGATAATAATAATGTCTGCATCTTCAGAGCTGTTAAAGGTTGACACTAGTATAAGCTGTGGGGAGCGAGGACACACTCCTCCTCCTCTTAAAATGTTCTCGTGCAGATGTATGTGTGTGTTTGATTAAACGGTGAAGTCAACCTGAAGTCGCTCGTCTTTCTAAACACTCCTGACTCAACACAGTCCACAGGTACACACACAGTCCACAGGTACACACAGTCACACACACACACACGCCACAGGTACACACTTACCCACAAGTCAGTCATGTTTACAGTCACGTTTACAGCACTGTGCACTTCTTCACACCGACAGACACAATTCACCACACCAGGGTTGTTTTTTGTTACGAAATCTGGGTTACTTTATCTTGTCAGTTGTAAAACATTGACCAATTTGTTAGACATTTTCTTCCAATCTTCAGTGTTATTTAAAAGAACTCAAACATTTTACACATCAGACATTAATTAGTTCTGTTTTTAATTTCCATTCATACCTTCATCATGCTGTCTGTTCCTCATAAATCGCACGCACGCACGCACGCACACACGCACGCACGCACGCGCGCACACACACACGCACGCACGCACACACACGCACGCACGCGCACACACACACGCGCACACACACACGCGCACACGCACACGCACACACACACTCCACAGTGGCTTCCTATTTTTCCTCAGAGATTACAAATGAACTGTAATTAGTTTCTTTGTGTGTTCATGTTCTCTCTCAGATGGGATCTGGGAAGCGGAATGTGGGGTCTGGAGGATCAGTTTCACACCATTTCACACAGGGAGCCATTGTGGACACACACACACACACACACACACACTAACATGGATGTTTTTAATGTAACGGATATTCATACAGATACACTGAGCTTTGTCTCATAACTAAACAGAAGCCTGTAGTTTGCACCAGCAGGACATGGAGCTCTCACGATGCTCAGTAAATCTGACCCAGCATCAGCTCTTGATGAATCTTATACCGGTGTGCCATCTTTACTGGGGATGTCTTTCTGTTCTGCGTGTTTAAGTCCCCCCTCCCCTCCCCATGGAACAGTCCCTTTTTCTGCAGCACTGCTGTCCCCCTCCTCTGCTGTTGGAATGGTAGAGTCCAGACCCTCCTTTAAGGGACACAGATCATCCTGTGGGTTTGAACCCTGAGGCAGGATGAAGCCCATTTTAACACCTTTGCCCCCCTGGAGATCTGCAGGAGTGACGCGGCCCTCGTTATCCAGAACGCCGTCTCCATGCAGCCAGTCCATCTTCTGCATGTGCTGTCGGACCGCGTCGTCCACACGGGCATCAATCATGGCCTCGGTCAGAACACCATCCTCAGAGGAGTACGCAGCAGCCTGGGAGAGAGAACAAGAACATGAGACATGTTACTGCCCCCTACTGGTGATCTCTCACACACACACGTCCTACTTTTCAATTATTTTGAGAGAAACATTATTAGCATCAGGAACACAAGATGTTTGAGATGACGCTTTAATAAATGATTGGTTCCTCACCTGCCAGGCCACGCCCAGTTTGGAAATCTCTCTACCAGACATGCCTTCTGTGCGCTTGGCGATTTCTGAACACTTCACTCCGTAGTCGAACTGTGCCAGCTTCAGCCGCCTGCAACATGAACACAGACGTCTGTACAAACAGGTACGATGACTGAAATGATCGGTGTGTCTTTACACTTTCTGTGCTTCAGTCTGCACTCAGGTTTTATGGTGAATGTCCCTGACCTGATAAACCTGCTCCACTTTCACTCCTCACGGTTATTAATGAGCTCTCCAAACTTTCTGACACACTTTAGAGTCGTCGGCCGACTCTTACACTCTTAGCCTCTTATTTTCTATTAAAAACAAACACAAGCTAAAAGTCTATACCGCAGGATTGTGTGAACGCAGACGGAGACTTTAAATACATCTCACACACACACACACACACACACGGAACAAGGGCCAGTGCTTCAGTTATTGTCTCAGGTGTGTGTGTGTGTGTGTGTGTGTGTGTGTGTGTGTATATCTAGGTTACAAAAAAAACCCTAGATATTTAAATCCTGTTTATTTAAAGCCATTGATATAAATAGGCAAACATGCATGCACTCACTGTCGCCCCCCGGTGGCCGGCTCCAGGACGTATCTGTCAAAGTAAAGTCGTACGAGTCTCTCTCTCTCCTCCAGGCCGGGAAGAGCGAAGTTCACAATCTCATCGATACGGTCATTAATGGCCCAGTCAAACTGCTCAGGCTGGTTACTGGCCAAAACCAACATAAACCTGCAAACACACAAATCCAATAAAGATTTATTTACGCAGTTTAGATAATAATCGTTTCAGTCAGGATGTAAAATAGAGATGTTTACAGTGAAAATTAAATTGACTTTGTGGTCGTTTTTCTGGTCTGTAATCCAACGTGTAATGTGATACATGATATCAAGCTGCTCTGTAGTGTGTGTGTGTGTGTGTGTGTGTGTGTGTGTGTGTGTACTCACTTGTTGCTCTGCTCTCCGGTTCGGTACAGGAAGGCGTTCAGCGTGGCTCGCAGGTCCTCACTGATCTTCTCCTAAAAGCCAGAGAAGGTGTTCAGTGACTGACACACAGGTACACTGTAAACACCTGAACACACACCACACACTCCGACACTCACAGTGGATCTCTTGCGCAGGAACGCATCAGCTTCATCCACAAACAGCAGCAGGCTGTAAAGAAGAGAAATGATAATCTGATGCTGAAGGGATGATGAACTCTGCTCTACTTTAAGCCCCGACACTGTGCTTTCTGTCCTCAGACTGATTCAATTTATCACCCAGGGTTCCCACTGCTTTACTGTGTGTGTGTGTGTGTGTGTGTGTGTGTGTGTGTGTGTGTGTGTGTGTGTGTGTGTATATGTGTACAGCATCTGGCTGTAATCACTGTGGGTCAGTGTCCATGTTTATAGCTTTACAGGATGTTTGCTGTAGAAGATAACGCCACTCTGTGAAGGTTCTTACCCTCGTCGGCTGGTTCCGGCCCAATCGAACACTTTGTGCATGGCAGTTACACCTTCCCGCCCCATGGGGGCCACGTCTCCCCCGGTCATAATGGCGTAGTCCATCCCAGAATGCACTGCCAGTTTCTGCTCCAAGCATAGCAACACCATCAGGAATAAAACCAAGAACATGTGCAAATATACTCACAGATAAATAAAGAGATTTCTATCTGTTATGTGGAGAAGTTTATAAAGGTTCTGTGAAACATCTTGGACCAGAACATTTCCCTGTCAGAAGGTCCACGTTAACCATCAGCTGTTTCCTCTGTGTGTGTGTGTGTGTATATGCACCTTGGCAAAAAGTGTCTTCCCCGTCCCTGGAGGTCCGTACATCAGGATGTTCCTGTAAAGGCCTCGGTTCTGGCGTGTGTTCCGAGTTGCTATGGCGATGTCACGGACACGTTCCTCTAGCTTCGGCTGTGGAATGACGACAAACACCTTTTCACTTTCTTGGGTCGTTACAGAAACTCTACCGTCACTTCCTGGTCGTGTTACATGTGTTAATCTCATGATTGTGTTAATTAGAGAGTAGGATGTGTGTGAGAGCAAGAAACACGGGTACTCACACTGAGCACAACTCCTTCCAGAGCATCCTGAGGCTTACTCATCAACCTCCTGGTGGTCTGAGAGACAGAAAAGACGTTAACTTTCCTGACCCAGACTTCAGAGTGAACACTGACATGGTGTTGATTCTGCCCGTTACCTTGACAGGATGTTTAACGGCCTCCATCACCGTGATGCGTGACGTCTCCCTCACTAGAGACGGCTTCCCAAGACGAGCCTCGATGTATCTACCTGCGACTCCTGTAGCGTTTCTCGCTGAGTAAACTCCCACAGCCAGCAGAGTCAGTCCTGCCACCTAGTGGTGTGGAGGAGACAGTGCAGGGCAAATGACAGTAAAATTACAGTGTGTGTGTGTGTGTGTGTGCGCACTTACTGTAGCAGTCACTTTGTCCCAGTCGGAGATGAAAGCCCTGAAACCCTCCCCAAACACAGCACCAGCAGTTCTGCAACAGAACACCAGGTTTATGTTAGTGACAGTGTTTCAGTGTTAAACCCCAGCTACAGGGATTTGTCCAAACAGCATGTTAGGGGCTTGTGTGAAGAGGACAATATAGAGCTGTTTTCCAATCATTCTAAAGTATAAAGTCATTAAAACATGACGGTGTGTGTGTGTGTGTGTGTACCGTATACTCTCCAGTACAGTCTGTCTGTGTTCAGCTGCTTTAAGACGGATCTGTTCTCTGATGATGTCAGCGTTCTCTCTCTCCACCCGACCGCGAGCTTTAGCCTCAGCCTCGATCCGCAGCATCTCATTCTTATGCCTTAACTCCATCTCGTGCTCAATGGTGGCTACACACACACACACACATTTACAATACACCCTGATTTTTAGTACTCTCCCCTGCATACAGTAGGGAGTGAATGATGCACTGAAAGAGTGATGGAGTGAAAGAGCAAATAAACGAGAGCATGAGTAAACAATGGTGTGAGGGGGTGAAGCAGTTCTACCTTTCCTCATGGCCTCTTGTTTCTGTACAGACTCCTCCTGTCTGCGCAGGTTCTCTTCATTTATAGCTTGCTAAAGGACAGAAAAAAGTCTTTAAAGTTTTGTAATCGTGTAAAAGAGTTAGAAGGAGTGTGACCGAGTGTGAACGAGTGTGAACGAAAGCCATGCTGTGTGTGTAAGTATTAGTACCTGCTGTCGGAGCTGATCCTCGTATCTCTGTCGAGCCAGTTTGTCCTGGTACTGAGCTCTCTGTGAGGGGAAAAACACATGTTCACACACACACACAGACACACACACACACTATGTGTGCACTACATAGGGATTGCTATAATGTCTCACCGCTTGATTTTGTTTGGTTTCTTCATTCAGAGTTTTCCTCCTCTCCTCTGCCTGAATACGGATCTGATCCCCCTTCAGCTGCTCCACTGCTGCCTCATACTCCTGATCTCACACACACACACACACACACACACACACACACACACACACCATCATAATGTTTTGACATCATGTTCACAATTTCTAGTACTCTTAAAACAAGTCATAATGATGTTAAAATATGTTCCTATAATTAGGAAAAAGAAGGTTGTGGCATCTACAGGACGTCCAGCAGGATATAAACGTTACCTTCATCTTGCTCTGATATTCCATCTGTGTTGTCTGCTCCTGCATACGAGACAAATCCAGCGCCTCTTTGGCGTGGCCTGTGGTTCATGACACAAACAGACTGTGTAAATGTCCCTGTCTCAGCATCCACACTGAGGAACAGGTAAAGACGTGACACACGTGAGCTCCTTCTGTAATAAACCTTTACTGCTCTAAACCCTGTGGTGATGAGAGACAGAATAAATCTGTGGCTGTGAGGTTGATGGTCGTAGGATGTGATGTGAAATGTCATGTTTAATGTGGATGTAAATATAATGCTGAAGTAACCAAAGTGTTTAAATCAGTTTACAGAACAAAGTAAGGTCGACTGTGAGGAGTCTGACCTTTGACCTTTTGCCCTTGATGGCGATGGAGTACAGACACGTGTCTCATGGACTCTGATACCATCATGTCATTGTTCATTCATAACTTACATCATCTGCTGCGAGACTGAGAATCTCACGTGTGCACTTTATAGGGGACGAAGTGAACACTTCTACATCCGGTGTAGTGCACTTTATATTCAGCCCTTAATGAAGGAGCTGAGAGTGCAGGACGAGACCGTGTGTGTGTGTGTGTGTGTGTGTGTGTGTGTGAGAGAGAGAGAGTGTGTATGTGTGTGTGTGAGAGTGTGTGTGTGTGTGTGTGTGTGTGTGTGTGTGTGTGTGTGTGTGTGTGAGAGAGAGAGAGAGAGAGAGAGAGAGAGTGTATATATATATACACACATACTGTGTGTGACACTTACGGGACCGGTCGAGCTCCTTGGCGGCCTGCGCCGCTCTCTCCAACCCCGTGGGGTCGAAATTGCTCCATTTGTCCTTGGGTTTGTCCCCCCCGCCGCTCCCCCCGGATCCCCCAGCAGGTGGTGGTGGTGGTGCAGGAGGTAACGGAACATCCGGGGTCGCGCCGCCGCTTTGTCCTTTATTGAGTCCGAAGAGCCACGACATGTTTCTGCCTCACGGTTTGTTCTTCTCCCGGTACCGATACCGCACCGGACACTTCCTCCTTCACCAGCACGCGTGTCACGCTGGAGCTGTTTGCGCACGCGCGTCGTCGGAAGCCCCACCCACAACCAACGAGGTCTGACGGTTATTGGCTGCATCGGTGACGGCCTTAAAAAATGTGAGTCGTTTTATCACCTACCTGTATTCCGACAAGCCACGCCCTCCTGAATTGTGATTGGCTGCTGAATAAGCACGTGAAAAATCTCAGACTTTTGTGTAGAGTAACGGCGTGTTAGTGTCACTCCGCGTGTTATATTAGTGTTAGTGTAACTGTTAGTGTAACTGTGTTAGTGTAACAGTGTGTTAGTGTAACAGAGTGTTAGTGTAACAGCGTGTTATTGTAACAGGGTGTTATTTTAGTGTAACTGTGTTAGTGTAACAGAGTGTTATATTAGTGTAACTGTGTTAGTGTAACAGAGTGTTAGTGTAACAGAGTGTTATATTAGTGTAACTGTGTTAGTGTAACAGAGTGTTAGTGTAACAGAGTGTTAGTGTAACAGGGTGTTATTTTAGTGTAACTGTGTTAGTGTAACAGTGTGTTATTGTAACAGGGTGTTAGTGTAACAGAGTGTTAGTGTAACAGCGTGTTATTGTAACAGGGTGTTATTTTAGTGTAACTGTGTTAGTGTAACAGTGTGTTATATTAATGTAACTGTGTTAGTGTAACAGAGTGTTATATTAGTGTAACAGTGTTAGTGTAACAGAGTGTTATATTAGTGTAACTGTGTTAGTGTAACAGAGTGTTAGTGTAACAGAGTGTTATATTAGTGTAACTGTGTTAGTGTAACAGAGTGTTATATTAGTGTAACTGTGTTAGTGTAACAGAGTGTTAGTGTAACAGAGTGTTATATTAGTGTAACTGTGTTAGTGTAACAGAGTGTTAGTGTAACAGAGTGTTAGTGTAACAGGGTGTTATTTTAGTGTAACTGTGTTAGTGTAACAGTGTGTTATTGTAACAGGGTGTTAGTGTAACAGAGTGTTAGTGTAACAGCGTGTTATTGTAACAGGGTGTTATTTTAGTGTAACTGTGTTAGTGTAACAGTGTGTTATATTAATGTAACTGTGTTAGTGTAACAGAGTGTTATATTAGTGTAACAGTGTTAGTGTAACAGAGTGTTATATTAGTGTAACTGTGTTAGTGTAACAGAGTGTTAGTGTAACAGAGTGTTATATTAGTGTAACTGTGTTAGTGTAACAGAGTGTTAGTGTAACAGAGTGTTAGTGTAACAGGGTGTTATTTTAGTGTAACTGTGTTAGTGTAACAGTGTGTTATATTAATGTAACCATGTTAGTGTAACAGCGTGTTATTTTAGTGTAACAGAGTGTTAGTGTAACTGTGTTATATTAATGTAACCATGTTAGTGTAGCAGGGTGTTAGTCTAACAGCATGTTAATGTAACAGCGTGTTATTTTAGTGTAACTGTGTTAGTGTAACAGTGTGTTATTTTAGTGTAATAGAGTGTTAGTGTAACAGGGTGTTAGTGTAACAGGGTGTTAGTGTAACAGCGTGTTAGTGTAACAGCGTGTTAGTGTAACAGTGTGTTATTTTAGTGTAATAGAGTGTTAGTGTAACAGCGTGTTAGTGTAACAGCGTGTTAGTGTAACAGGGTGTTATTTTAGTGTAACTGTGTTAGTGTAACAGTGTGTTAGTGTAACAGCGTGTTATTGTAACAGGGTGTTATTTTAGTGTAACTGTGTTAGTGTAACAGTGTGTTAGTGTAACAGCGTGTTATTGTAACAGGGTGTTATTTTAGTGTAACAGAGTGTTAGTGTAACTGTGTTATATTAATGTAACCATGTTAGTGTAACAGCATGTTAGTGTAACAGGGTGTTAGTGTCACAGCGTGTTAGTGTAACAGAGTGTTAGTGTAACAGGGTGTTAGTGTAACAGAGTGTTAGTGTAACAGTGTTAGTGTAACAGCGTGTTATTTTAGTGTAACAGTGTGTTAGTGTAACAGCGTGTTAGTGTAACAGGGTGTTAGTGTAACATTGTGTTAGTGTAACAGCGTGTTAGTGTAACAGCATGTTATTTTAGTGTAACAGTGTGTTAGTGTAACAGGGTGTTAGTGTAACATTGTGTTAGTGTAACATTGTGTTAGTGTAACAGCGTGTTATTTTAGTGTAACAGCGTGTTATTTTAGTGTAACAGCGTGTTAGTGTAACATTGTGTTAGTGTAACAGCGTGTTAGTGTAACAGCGTGTTAGTGTAACAGCATGTTATTTTAGTGTAACAGCGTGTTAGTGTAACAGCGTGTTAGTGTAACTGCGTGTTAGTGTAACAGCGTGTTAGTGTAACAGCGTGTTAGTGTAACAGCGTGTTATTTTAGTGTAACAGCGTGTTATTTTAGTGTAACAGCGTGTTATTTTAGTGTAACAGCGTGTTAGTGTAACAGCGTGTTATTTTAGTGTAACAGCGTGTTAGTGTAACAGCGTGTTAGTGTAACAGCGTGTTAGTGTAACAGCGTGTTAGTGTAACTGCGTGTTAGTGTAACAGAGTGTTAGTGTATCAGCACCTCTCCTAATGAAGAAACACTCTTTCTGCCTGAGGCTGTTACTGTGCTGTGGATGTTGGTGTCACGGTTAAAGACAGAGATCAGATTTTTCTTTGTTCTGGTTGACGTGACGACACTGAATGTAGTTACACAGGTGTTCCTATTAAAGTGGACAGTGAGCACATAAAATGTACATTCATTCATTCATTCGTTCATTCATTCATCTTCTACCGCTTATCCGAACTACCTCGGGTCACAGGGAGCCTGTGCCTATCTCAGGCGTCATCGGGCATCAAGGCAGGATACACCCTGGATGGAGTGCCAACCCATCACAGGGCACACACACACACTCTCATTCACTCACACACTACGGACAATTTTCCAGAGATGCCAATCAACCTACCATGCATGTCTTTGGACCGGGGGAGGAAACTGGAGTACCCGGAGGAAACCCCCGAGGCACGGGGAGAACATGCAAACTCCACACACACAAGGCGGAGGTGGGAATCGAACCCCGACCCTGGAGGTGTGAGGAGAACGTGCTAACCACTAAGACACCGTGACCCCATAAAATGTACATAAATCTGTTATTTTCAATATTTTGTAAATAAACAAACAAACAAATATTTTGTAAAGTAATAAACAAATAGAAACATAAATAATGGAAATTCAACAAGCCTTAAGATTAATGATGATTTAACAATACAACAAAATGGAAGATAAAATTGTATTAATTACTTGAAGGAAAGAAGAAATGTCTCGTTTTCACATGAATCATCATCCAGCAGGAGAGAAGAGGAAACAGAGCATCCACAAGCTCTTACAGCACACAACAGTGTGTAATAAAACACACAATAAACTGACAGTGTTTATGTGAATAAAGGCTTAAAGTTTTAATCATCAGTCACACATTAATTCCATTCAGGGGTCCATTCAGAGATCATGAGTACATTAAGTCATGATCCAGAGAGAACAAATATAATAATGCATTAGGACTCTCAGGACTTCTGTACAGAGTTTATTTGGTGAAATAATATAACGTTGATGTTCTGGACCTTCTGAAGCGGCCTTATGTCATATAACTGCTGTGGCTTATTACATGCTGAACATTCTTATCCCACCCGTATTGATCCAAACATCGCTTTCTGCTCTAGGATTGGATGCCCAAATAGAGGGCTCTGATTGGACAGTTTTAACCCTGAGGTACGGTGACCGGAGTGGAACAAACATGTTTTACCCAAGAAAAACCCTAAAAACTCATTAACATTGAAATTAAAATAATGACCAAATATATTTTAGTATTTATTTAATAATAAACATAATTAAATTAATAAAAAGTAATAATAAAAAACTTAGATTTCTATTAAGGCTCGAACAGTAAATCTCTCTCTGTCTATATATATATGTACACACACATAAAAAGAGAGACAATTTTTTAATTTTTTTTAGCTGTTTTATTTACTAATTAAAAAATGTAGTTCTACTTATTAGATCATTTTAAAAAATGTATAAATAATTATATAATTTAAACATTCATTAAAAATATTAATTATATTATTATTATTATTATTATTATTACAGTAAAATAGGTTTCATAAATTTTTTTGAACATCTATACAATGATAAACAGACACACCTTTTTCAATAGGAAAACAGTTTATTAACAGGTAAAATTAGGTGATAGTGACTGTGTTTGTTCTATCTGTATATTTACACACAACAAGGTTTGAACACTTTTCCTTTGACACCAAGATTTCAGTCTCTGATGACGGTAAAGCGGACGTGGTGAAGTAGGACGATGTGTGGATGAACGTGGAGAACCTGTTCACATCTTCACACCTTGTGCCAGGAAACACGACTGATTCAGCAGCGAGTCTGTAGAGAAGCCGCACTGTGTTAGGCCGTGAGAGCTGTCCGTCACTGTAGCTGTGTGATGCGTGAGAACACACCGGGAGGCTCTTTCCCGTCACCCAGAGCTGCCCGCAGACCCTCCTGCTGCCGAGCTCGAGCCAACGACACCAGCGCCTGAAAGGTGCGAGGCTCCGTGACGGCCAGGTCGCTCAGCACACGCCGGTTCAGCTGCACGCTGCACTGTGGGTGGAGTTTACACACAAAACACCAGTTACACTTCATCTAAAGACAGTCGCATTTAATGAGCAGCTGTTTAAGACATAAGTTCCTCATCATACTGCACAAGATCCTGATTTGTCTGAATGAGTTGGTGTCAGACCGATCAGTTAACACGCGAGAAACACTCACCTGCACAAGGTTGTACATTAAGACAGGATATTTAATGCCATGTTCACGACAAGCTGCAGCCACACGAGAGATCCACAACTGCAGGACAGAAAACCAGAAGCACTTCAGAACCACAGACACTGAACGAACAAGACCAACGTTTTAAACTTCTTTAGAAAGAGGAAGTGTTCCTGGCATCACAGATCTTACCGTCCTCATGCTGCGCCTCTTGGCTTTCCTCGCTTTGGAGGCATAAACGAAGGCCCTGCGAACAGCACGCACTGCCAGGCTGTAGCAGCGATTCTTCCTTCCACGAAAGTGCTGCAATCATAAAACAACACAGAAAAACTTCACAGGTTAGATCTGAACCTCTCCATCCTGAAATGGAGAACATCCTCACATGAACATCTGACAACTCAACACATCTGCAATAGAGATTAAATCATCAGCTGCTCCATCCACTTTTAAATTAAAGAGCAAAACCATCATTCAGAAATGATACCAAACTTTTACAATCCGTATTAACGACTCAGAATACAGAATGAGGCTGATGTTAGGACGTTATTATGGTGTTAAACATGACACACATGAAGACCTTGGAGTTTCTGCATCAATACTGAGGTCATGCAGAGGAACTGGGATGTGGTCAATGTCATTACACCAGAACAACCAGGGAGGAAGAAATAAAGAAATAAAACTGGTCGTTAATGATAGAGAATAAGACGAGGCTAATGTTGGGATGTTTACACTAATCTGTATGGTCGTGTTAATGAGCTCCATGCTAACGCTAGTTAGCATCTCTCACCCGAGCGTGTTTTAAAAGCTCCTGAACTTTCCAGTAACGGTCTGGACCTCGGTTCCGGATCCAGCACGATAAAGTCAGAAACACCATGATTTAATCACCGCTGATCTTCTGCACTTGCACTAACACACACACACAAACACACGCTGCTAGATTTCTCTCTGTCAACGTGACTTTGGAAAGATCCAGTCGGCTGTGCGCATGCGCGAACAAATAAAAGTCCCACCATCTGAACTGTCATCGATAATGTGCAATAAAAAATGAGTTTAGATCAATGTTACAATAATTATATGTATGCTTATAATACTACTACTACTAATAACTATTATTATTATTATTATTATTATTATTATTATTATTATTATTATTATTGTTATTATTAGTAATATTGTTATTATTATTATTATCAGAATCAGGTTTATTGGCCAAGTGTGTTGTTGTTGTTGACACACACAAGGAATTTGGTTCATATTACACACACTACTGCTGCTGTATATTGTACAAAAGCAAAATATTACACAATATTGTTATTTACACTCTCACACTTTATGTACATAACTGATCTGTTATATATTCTGTATTTATATTTAATACTCATAATGTCTATATTGTATCTCATCGTCTGTATTGTATAGTATAGTGTTATTTATGTGTGTATTGTATAGTATAGTGTTATTTATGTGTGTATTGTATAGTATAGTGTTATTTATGTCTGTATTGTATAGTATAGTGTTATTTATGTGTGTATTGTATAGTATAGTGTTATTTGTGTGTGTATTGTATAGTATAGTGTTATTTATGTGTGTATTGTATAGTATAGTGTTATTTATGTGTGTATTGTATAGTATAGTGTTATTTATGTGTGTATTGTATAGTATAGTGTTATTTGTGTGTGTATTGTATAGTATAGTGTTATTTATGTGTGTATTGTATAGTATAGTGTTATTTATGTGTGTATTGTATAGTATAGTGTTATTTATGTGTGTATTGTATAGTATAGTGTTATTTATGTGTGTATTGTATAGTATAGTGTTATTTATGTCTGTACTTTTGAGAGTCACAAACAGCTGGAACCAAATTCCTTGTGTGTGTCAACATCAACACACTTGGCCAATAAACCTGATTCTGATTCTGATAATAATAATTATTATTGTTTAATTTCATAATTGAATCATTTAAAGCAAATTTAATAAGTAATTAATTATATTATTTATACAAAATTTGTTTGATGTTTCCGTAGATTTTAGATGTATTATCTAACAGACTAACACCGATCTGAGATCAGAGTAAAACAGGAACCGGAGCTCAAGTACTCCGTCGTATGGTGTCTGCGCACGCGTGAAAACCTCGCGCATGCGCAGTGCCAGGGTTACCGACAGGGTCAGTCAATAGCAGTTGTGTAAAGATGTCGGCTGTGTGTTTCTCCTTGAGACGCTGCGGTGTAGCTGTGACGCGCTCCACAGTTCTCACAGTGGTGAGATTCTATTCAGACGTCTGTCATCTGACCAGCAATTGAATTAATAACGTGTTCGTAAAATAAACGACAACAGCGAGTCTTTTTGCTTGTTGTATCAGGTACCGCAGATTAGCTTAGCATAGCTTAGCATAGCATAGCTTAGCATCTGTCACTGACGTTAAAGCGCTCCTCTATTTAGCAAGAATTCTGCTTTGTTCTTATCTCATTACTTTTACAGCGTGCAGATAAAGAGTAAAAGTCAAAGTCTACTTTTTCTTGTTAATATGATCGCACATATTAGATATTAATCATGTTGTTCAGCTGTTATTAAAACCGTCACATTTACAGTTCAGTCAGATGTATTTTATTTACTTTATTATTTTATCTCTTTGTGGTTTGACAACGTTTAACGTCTTGAACTGGATTCTCCATTCTATATATTTTACTGCTGTCATGTCTTAGTCACATCCTGAAGCAGTTCTTTTCTTTTCTCTATCACTATTTCTTACTGTATATATATTTATTGTTCTTCACACATATTCAAAACTCTTCTAAATGTTTTAGCTGAATATCTTCCACTTTTTTAGACAGACATTTTTTGCAGCAGCAGATCTTCACTTTTTATTATCCACACACAGGGAGAAGTCTGTACTGGTCTGTTGGTGGGTTTTGGTTTGTTTTGAAACGCGACTGATTACATAAACGTGTCTCTCTCACACTTACACACACACACACACGTCACAACAGCTGCAGAGTGTAAACAGATGTGGGAGGTGGGGTTTGTGTGAGGATTAATCAGAGCGCTTGCTGTATTTTTAGTGTTTTGATCTGATCTGTGCCATTTACAGGTGAAGAAAATATCTGTTGTTGTCGCTCTGTGTGTTGACACACTGTGTGTGTGTGTGTGTGTGTTGTGGTTTACAGACCGCTCGATACGCACAGGCAGCAGCAGCCGCTCAGCCACGTATTAAGACATTCCAGATTTACCGCTGGGATCCAGATAAGCCTGGAGACAAACCACACATGCAGACGTACGAGGTCGACCTCGACATGTGAGTGTGATTGTTATTGTAACACAAACAACACAGCACACATCTCTGTATCAGCAACATTAACACGTCTCCTTTTCCCTCCACCTCTCTCTCTGTAGGTGTGGGCCGATGGTGTTGGACGCTTTGATTAAGATAAAGAATGAGGTAGACTCAACTCTCACCTTCAGACGCTCCTGCAGAGAAGGTCAGATAACATACACACACACTCTCTCCTCACTTCCTGTGATATCTGTGCTGTAGCTGCGTCATCATCTTACACTTATATATAGCTTATAATCTTCTGGATGTACGTAAGATGTATAGTGAGGGTGTGAATAATAACGGCACTCCTCTGCTCCACATGGGGCTGTAACACAGCTGTGTTAGTCTGGTAAATCAGTGTGACATACAAATGTACATTAGAACATCATAACATGTTTAAACTTATCTCTCCATCATCACGTCCATTGAGTATTAACACAGGACAGTCTGTTCATTATAGAGATTCTACTTGACTTTAAATGCGTTTGTTGAATGTTAGTGTGAATATTGTGTGTGTGTGTGTGTCGGTTGTCGGTCAGGTATCTGCGGTTCGTGTGCAATGAACATTAACGGTGGGAACACACTGGCGTGCCTGAACAGGATCGACACTAACACCAGTAAAGTGACTAAGATTTATCCGCTGCCTCACATGTATGTGGTTAAAGACCTGGTACCGGTACGTACTCAGAACCAGCACCAAGCCACTGCATGTTACACACACCGTCACTACATGTCAAAGAGCTGAGTCAGAAACATGCTGTTCACTTTTTAAACACAAACATTCACACAAATACTTTGCTAAAACATAAATTCATGAGGCCCATTGAATGTGTGTTAGGAAAGTTCACATACCAAACCTGACTCAACTAACTGATGACACTCAGGGTAACGTTTCCTTTAAATCCTGAAAGAAAACACTGCTGCATTCTCTCTCTCTCTCTCTCTCTCTCTCTCTCTCTCTCTCTCTCTCTCTCTCTCTCTCTCTTTTACTCTCTCTCTCTCTCTCTCTCTCTTACTCTCTCTCTCTCTCTCTCTCTCTCTCTCTCTCTCTCTCTTACTCTCTCTCTCTCTTACTCTCTCTCTCTCTCTCTCTCTCTTACTCTCTCTCTCTCTTACTCTCTCTCTCTCACTCTCACTCTCTCTCTCTCTCTCACTCTCTCACTCTCTCTCTCTCTCTCTCACTCTCTCATATTAGGACATGAATAACTTTTATGCCCAGTACAAGTCGATTGAGCCGTATCTGAAGAGGAAGGACGAGAGTCAGCAGGGGAAAGAGCAGTACCTACAGAGTGTGGATGACCGACAGAAACTGGTACAGAACATCTCACATCCGTTTTTTTTCTATTTGTTGCTTGAATTCCTTTTGGTTGGAATTATGCCTTTTTTTCTAATGGTCACTAAATTTGTTTGATGTGTTTCAATCAAATTATCAGTGACAGGAAATCAATGTGTTTGTCAGAAAACACCAACCTCAACCCTGAGATTGCTACAGAAACAAATGTAGAGTTTTCTTCACTGCTCTGTGTGTGTGTGTGTGTGTGCGTGCAATAGGATGGTCTGTACGAGTGTATCATGTGTGCGTGCTGCAGTACCAGCTGTCCCAGTTACTGGTGGAATGGAGATAAATACCTGGGACCCGCCGTCCTCATGCAGGTGAATGAGTGCATCAGTAATTGTTCAGTAAACATGACACTCAGTAAGAAAATATAACAAAATAAAATTATTATTATTCTTTCATTAGGAAGTGAACACTGGGCTTTAATTTGTACTGTCTGTTTTAGAGATTCTTTATTTCTTAGAATTCACTTTCATATTTCAGGTAATGTGTGTGTGTGTTGTGTGTGTGTGTGTGTGTCTGTGTGTGTGTAGGCATACCGGTGGATGGTGGACTCTCGTGATGAGTACACGGAGGAACGTCTAGCTAAACTGCAGGACCCATTTTCTCTGTACCGCTGTCACACCATCATGAACTGCACCAAGACCTGCCCCAAGGTCCACACTCACTGCACTGTTATTCTCTCTAACAGCAGCTCTGACATGAGGGCAGCTTGATCACAGCTTCATATTATTGTGGTTACTCTGATATGTTATCATTTCAATAGTAACGAGTCATTCACATGTGTGGACTGTGTACGTGTGTGTATACGTGTGTGTGTAGGTGTATGTGTGAGTGTGTGTGTGTAAGGAGTCTCCAGTGTCAGTGCTGTGTAATAGTTGTCCACATTTTCAGGACAGAGGAGTTTACACTTTTCTCAGTAACAGCTGGGATTTCTGTGATGAAAATGTTTATAGCTGCAATAATGTAAGAGAGGAGAGGATATAATTTTTTATGGACATTCCACTGTAAAAATATAACTTTAATAAATGTGTCATTTGTTAATCAGGAGCATACTGTTACAGGAAACTTGTATAAAGTTGTGAAATGTATCATTTATGAGAACTGATAGTGTGTGTGTGTGTGTGTGTGTGTGTGTGTGTGCGCGCAGGGTCTGAATCCAGGAAAGGCCATCGCTGAGATTAAGAAAATGATGGCGACATACAAGGAGAAAAAGTCAGCCACTGCGTGATGCTGGTGATCTTGGGAACTGAATGCACTCAGTCACCTCATGGCCTTGACTTCCTTCTTCACCTACACACTACACTCACCCTCACACTCCTCACAGTATTGATACATGAGAAAAGTTTATCCTTGCTGCATTTGTTCATCTGTTACAGGACCTATGAAGAAACAGTCAGGGTGGGTGCATGCGTGTGTGTGTGTGTGTACAGGTGTACAGTATGGTGGGCTGAGGTTGGCTGTGGTCCAGTCTAACAAAATATTTAAACACTTGTATCTATGGGCTTTACTGAATATATGTGTAATAAATGTAGGAAGTCCACACTGCTGCAGTAGTTTGGTTTTATTTTCTGTTGCAGTCCGTTCTGGTGGCCACAAGAGGGCAGCAGAGACTAACAACGCCATTGAGCGGTTATTGTTAGAAAATTAGTTCTCTGTTAAATGTCTGAACCACAAACATCAGGGCTGAAGAATTTCCTGTTCGCTTTAAAACCTAACGGAGTAAAAGAAAAAGCTACAGAAAAACACTTCACGTGTGTTTGGCACGTTTAAAGACCAGATGTTGTGAGTCTTAACTTTACTGTCCTGCAATATTCTGAAATGGATGTTTAAGTTCTTTTGTCTCGTCACGATAAAACTCTTTTACACAAAACTTTAGACCTAAAACACATCTGAATCAGAATCTTTCACATCAGACCTTTGACCTTAATACAAGCAGCTGATGTCCAGATTTCACTAATAGTTTGTTTCTGATTGTAAACCAGAGAGAACACGTGACCACGTTATGTTTAAAATCACTTCATTAATAATCTCTATCCAGTCCGAGTCTGGCATTAGACATTATTCTATCTAACTTAACAACGTGTAAAGACAAAATACAGGATTATTATTATTGTTGTTGTTGTTATTATTATTATTATCATTATTAGGGGTCAAGCCCCGAAGGGGCGTAGACACCTATTGTTATCGTTAGTTCTCTTCTTATTATTATTCCGTCTTCCGTCATTGAAGTCAATGGCAGCCCATAGAACCGTACGTAGGAAAGTTATGAAATTTGGCACACATGTAGAGGCCAGTCTTAGAAGTTACTGTACTGTACTGTACTGTCTAGCTCAAACCCTCTAGCGCCACCAACAGTCCAAAACCCAATTTTGTGCTGAATCGTAAGGCCTAGAGGCAAAATTCTTGCAACATCAGAATCAGAATCACAAAGGTCTTTATGAGGAACACACACACACACACACTTACACACACATTTACACACACACACTTACTCACACTCGCACACTCACATACACACACACTCACACACACAGACACTCACACAGACACACGCACTCACACACACACACACACACCCTCTCACACACACACAGACACACACACAGACACTCACACAGACACAGACGAGGAACACACACACTTACACACACATTTACACACACACTCACACAGACACACACACACACTCACACAGACACACTCACACACACACTTTATTGTCAAGTATGTTTTCACATACGAGGAACACACACACTGACACACACACTCACACAGACACAGACGCACAGAGACACATACACACACACTCACACACGCACACACACACACACACAAACACTCACACACACACACGGGGTCAAGCCGATCAAATGCGCTCAGAACATGTCGCTGATGAACCATACCAAGTTTCCACACTCGCACACTCACATACTCACACACATACTCACATACACACATTTACACACACACACACTCTCACACACATACACACTCACACACACACTTTATTGGCAAGTATGTTTTCACATACGAGGAACACACACACACACACTCTCACACACACAGACACTCACACACACACGCACACTCACACACACACACACAGACACACACACTCACACACACACACACTCACACACACACTCACACAGACACACAGACATGCACACACACACGCACTCACACACACACACACACACACGCACAGAGACACACACACAGACACTCACACACACACACACACACACATTTTACGAATGCAATGCCATATCGCTACGAAACTTGGTATGGTTCATCAGCGACATGTTCTGAGCGCATCTGATCGGCTTGACCCCGGTATCGCTGCTTGCAGCTATATTTATTATTATTATTATTATTATTATTATTATTATTATTATTATTATTATTATTATGATTATGATTATGATTATTATTATTATTATTTACAGCTTGAAAGTAAATTCCGTGTTGATTTTCACAAAATCCAGTGAATATTTGTTATAAAATAAATTAGAAAATATTCTTTATTCCCGGAATAATAAGCTGCAGTA
>NC_083481.1:18662023-18667023 GCF_030014155.1 Tachysurus vachellii | reverse complement strand
AAGCTTGATGGACCTGGGATTTGAACCCATGATCTTCTGCTCAGTAGTCCAACACCTTAACCACTGAGCTACCACATCCCACATTTGCTTTGCTGCTCTCTGCGTAACTGAAATGTGGGCAATGAATGAGGTGTTTAAACGTCGCTCCCTCTTTAAAAAGGGGAGGAGACCGACAGAAACGCTGGGTTTACTGAAGAAAACCTGCTCCTGACCAGGTTAGGTTCACAGAGTAAGTTACTATGGTAACTGACTCTGAGTATAAGTTACCTCTCTTTCAGAAACGGGCTTAACTTAACCTGCTTTCTGAAACAGGCCCCAGGTGTGTTCACTTGTGTTGATGCATTTACTGCACTTCACCAGCAGAGGGAGACAAAGTGCGGATCCACAGTGTATTAAAACCCCACAGGGACTAATCGTTGTTTCTGTAATAAGCTTTAGGATTTGATATTATTAGATAAAGTAATATGATGTGTGTGTATGTATATGTGTGTATGTATGTATGTGTGTATGTGTATGTATATGTGTGTATATGTGTGTGTGTGTGTGTGTGTGTTCAGACTGCCGTGAGGAAAAGTATCCCTGCACCAGACTCTACTCTGTCCACCAGCCATGTAAACAATGTCTTAACAACATCTGTTTCTACAGGTCTGTATTCTCTCTCTCTCTCTCTCTCTCTCTCTCACACACACACACACACACACACACACACACACAATCTCTCTTTCACTCTGAGGTAACACTTAATGTGTGTTAGTCTTCGCAGGGTGTATGTTATTAATAAGGAGATCTGTGAGAGGACAGTTTGTGCCCACGAGGAGCTGATTAGAGGTGAATAATCAGCACATATGATGTTTATTTAATGTGGTGTTTGCATTACATTGTAAGTGTGTTAGTGTTTGTGTGTGTGTTTTCCTAACAAACCAGAAGTGATGACTATTGAAATGTTTTTGTGTAAAAAAATGAATTTAATTGACCTTTAACATCAAGACTATCATCATTTAAATCACCACATGATCACCTCTGTCTCTCTCTCTCTCTCTCTCTGTCTCTCTCTCTGTCTCTCTCCCTCTTTATCTCTTTCTCTCTCTCTCTCTCTCTCTCTCCCTCTTTCTCTCTCTCTCTCTCTCTCTCTCTCTCTCTCTCTCTCTCTCTCTCCCTCTCTCTCTCTAGCTGATCTGTGTCGTGATCAGTTCCCACGCTGTTCTGTTGCTGCTGTGATTGGTCAGTGTGGCACGCTTGGGGGCAACTGTGGAAAAAGCTGTGGAGGCTGTTAAAGACATACGCTGTATACACACACACACACACACACACACACACACACACACACACAAACACACACTCAAATGTGACCTGAACAAATAGTTATCTATAAGCTACAAACGTCCCTCATGCTTGTAAACACCTGCTTGTTTGAGGAGAAACTCATCTTCACACACCTTCTTCTTCATGACCACGTCTTCATCCTTCTCATTCATAAATCCTGCGTGTGTGTGAACGGTGTAGCTCACAGCTGCGGCCGTCCGGGTGTGTAGTAGAGAAGCGCTGATGCTGTATAAATATAAGGAAGTGTGTCTCATTCATCTCTGTGTGACTGGATGAATTTATATAAACCCGTATTTACATTTATACTCCTTTTCTGAATTTATGACGTCACTGATGCTGTAGAACCCGGTGCTATGAAGGATGACGGCGAGCACAGGAACAGCTAGAGGAACTTTTAAAAATTGTTACTGTAAAACTATCACTTTGTACTGTTGTGTGTTTTTGTTGTGTTATATTTGTTGTTGAACTTGACATATAACTGTTTTTATAAACATGCTGCAGGATCTTCCTCCTGATCATCAATACAATCAGCAGTGTGTCATTAAAGACAGAAAACATCACACAAAATCCTGGTCACTCTTCTCAGATTCTGCTCCTTCACAAAGTGTACGTCTGTGTTAAGCAACTAATAAACGCTATACCATGAAACAGGACTGAGGTGTGATTTGTTCTGTACCGTGGACCCACAGCCAGCTGCTGCTCTCTAAAGCATGTTTTGGATGTGAATGTTTTCCTGTAATGTTTGTCAAACTTACTGCAAAACCTACAGTTCAGTTGTAGGAATATTACGACAAGGGGGGTCACGGTGGCTTAGTGGTTAGCACGTTCGCCTCACACCTCCAGGGTCGGGGTTCAATTCCCGCCTCCACCTTGTGTGTGTGGAGTTTGCATGTTCTCCCCGTGCCTCGGGGGTTTCCTCCGGGTACTCCGGTTTCCTCCCCCGGTCCAAAGACATGCATGGTAGGTTGATTGGCATCTCTGGAAAATTGTCCATAGTGTGTGATTGTGTGAGTGAATGAGAGTGTGTGTGTGTGTGCCCTGTGATGGGTTGGCACTCCGTCCAGGGTGTATCCTGCCTTGATGCCCGATGACGCCTGAGATAGGCACAGGCTCCCCGTGACCCGAGGTAGTTCGGATAAGCGGTAGAAGATGAATGAATGAATATTACGACAAGCAGTCGTACAATATTGTAGAATGGTGTGTATTATTTCGGAAATTCTGAGTCTGCAGCTGAAGACGACAGCCGATGTTAAACCGGAACGTCGAGGAACCGAGAACATGTCATGGACTGACTGAGAGCAACAGGGCAGCGCTAGGATATAATGAGCGGTGGTGTTGGTCATTAATGAGAAAATGCTTCCTGAGGCAGATTATTTACATTAACATTATTGTAACACATTAACACATTTTTCCATCTTCACACTGATTCACTATATTTTGGTTCTACTGACTGACCCACAGACCACAGACCACCATCACACCTTCACACTACGTCATGCACCCTAACCCTAACCCTAACCCTAACCCATCACCAGACATTTTTTAATCTTAAATCAGGTTCAGTATCTCTGCAGCCTGGCGCCAGCTCCACATGGACTGTGTGTGACAGGTTAGGGTTCTGATAGATAGCCCTGAAACTTCTCCTTCAGGAACTCAGAAGTAGCTGCGGGTCTCAGGTTACGTTTACATGTGATCAAGAAACGCTTGAAGAATCCAACACATCTCACCAACAGTCCAAAACAGCGCATGCGTTTTTACTCTTCTGCAGTGTAATGGCTAGAGCACAAGTCTTTGGGTTTGGTGTGTAAATGTGCAGGTTCAAGTCCTCCTTTTGGCATCTGTAAGAATAAACTGTGGTGCTGCAGGAGTGTGTTGGTGTGATGGAGCAGCTGCTGTGGCTTGTGAAGCTCTGTAGCTTAAGGACCCAACCGGCAGAAAGTGTCACTGATACTAAGTCTCTGGAAAGATGTGTTTGGAACGAATCCTCGATATTTGTGCATTTTTAAAATGATAAACAGAGTGAATAACGTTCTGTATGTTTGGAGCCTTACCACTGTATCAGCTCGCTAGATCTATCTATCTGTGTGTGTGCGTGTGTGTGTGCGCGCGTGTGTGTAGGAGAGAAATCTACAAGTGAATCAAAGTCCAACAGACCCAAACACAAGCTCCTCTGGTATTCCTCTATGGAGTAGTGGTCTAAGTGGGTGTTAATATTTTGGTACCTGAAGGTCCTTGTTCGAATCCTTAAATCTTTTATTTCAGTGTTGTGATGCAGGAGGGCTCAGTTTTAACTCCCCCACAGGCAACTTTAAGACTAAAATGTGGTGCTGTTGCAGGAACGCAGAAGAACAGCTCCTGTGGTGTAGTGTGTTAGGGTGTGTGTGTGTGTAAGAGAGAGCAAGTGAGTGAACTGTGGAGCGTCAGGCTTCAGGATCACAGCCCACTTTAGGCATCTTTTAAAAAGAAAAGTCTTGTATTCAGTATACAGGTGTGATGGAGACAACAGGCACTGTGTGAGATTCAGTAGTGCGCTGGTTAAAGTGCATGATAAGGATCTGAAACATGAGCTTTGTGGTTCAAATCCTCCTTTTGAGAGCTTTAAGAATAACAGTTGACAGTCTAGAAGAACATAAGCATGATGAAGATGATACCTGGTACGAGATTCCATGGCTCACTGGGCTGAGATGCTGCGTGTGGGGTGCAAGATGTCAATGACTCAAATCTCTCTCAGAGCCTAAAAAATCCCAGATTGTACAAAATATCTGGGTGTCTCACAAGGTGGGTGAGGCCGCAATGGTGCAAGGGCAAGTACTCACTGAAGGGGCAGGTGAGGCCGCAATGGTGCAAGGGCAAGTCCTCACTGAAGGGGCAGGTGAGGCCGCAATGGTGCAAGGGCAAGTCCTCACTGAAGGGGCAGGTGAGGCCGCAATGGTGCAAGGGCAAGTCCTCACTGAAGGGGCAGGTGAGGCCGCAATGGTGCAAGGGCAAGTCCTCACTGAAGGGGCAGGTGAGGCCGCAATGGTGCAAGGGCAAGTCCTCACTGAAGGGGCAGGTGAGGCTGCAAGGGTGAGTCCTCACTGAAGGGGCAGGTGAGGGTGCAAGGGCGAGTCCTCACTGAAGGGGTGGCTGAGGCAGCAGTGGTGAGTCCCCACCAAAGGGGTGGATGAGGCAGTGATAGCAAAAGGGCAAGTGTGGCAGCAATGGCATAAGAGTGTGTCCACACCAACGGGTCAGGTGCACCACTACCGTTGAGAGGAGGCATTGAAGGTGAGAGAAGTGTTTGTTACAACAAAGAAAAGAAACTTTTTTTTTAAAATTGGCAGCCAGTTCTCCGCTCACCTTCTTCTCGCTCACCCTCTTCTCTCTCCCCCAGGCCTCACCTTGCCTTTTTTACCTTTTCCTCTCTAGTCCCCACACACTCATCTGCACTCAGATGCTTACACACTGCCAGACTTGAACCAACAACCTCACACATCAACGGCGAGGGTTTTACCACTGAGCCACCACAGCCATGATGTAAATAAGACTTTTTTTGGGGGGGTTTGTTTTGTTATCAATACGTCTTAAATTCTACTTAATAAAAGCAAAAAAATAAATAATTGGAGATTATTTTAATAATTGTTCCGGTTTATGATGCTATTAACATTTATTCATTAATCAAGTTATTCATTAGAAAA
>NC_083481.1:18647023-18659523 GCF_030014155.1 Tachysurus vachellii | reverse complement strand
CACAGACACACACACACACAGACAAACACACACACCTCCTGTGTGTCAGCGAGTTCTGTCTCCAGCTCTTGGCGTCTCAGTTGGCTCTGTGTGAGTTCAGCCTGCAGTTTCTGCATGCGCTCCGTCAGAGTCTCTACAGTATGTTTCCCCTCAGACAGAGATGCCCGCATGCTGTCCACACGCTCCTACACACACACACACACACACACACACACACATTACTTATCCCTTACACACTTGATCATGGGAACACAATACATTTAAAGCTATTTAATTAGGAACATTTTTATAAGTGAATATTTCAGAATATATATGGAATATAAACATTTGTGTCTATATTTCCTTCATATTCACATGGACCCTGTCAGTGTGTGTGTGGAGTTGTTTGTACCTGCAGTTGTTTGCGCTCCTGCTCAGTGAATGTGAGGGTTTTCTGCAGTGTAGCGAGTCGCCCCTGGGTGGCGCTGTGAGCTGTGTTACTGTCCTGCAGGCTCTGGCTGAGACTCTGAGCTCTGTCTCTCTGAACACTTTCCATCTCCTGAGCTT
Source organism: Tachysurus vachellii (assembly GCF_030014155.1). Taxonomy (NCBI): domain Eukaryota; kingdom Metazoa; phylum Chordata; class Actinopteri; order Siluriformes; family Bagridae; genus Tachysurus; species Tachysurus vachellii. The sequence goes on along the minus strand of NC_083481.1, from coordinate 18,658,977 downwards.
TACTGAGCAGAGACGACACTCTCTCCACCTCCCTCTGTAACGAGGAGACACGAGTCTCTGCCTCCATTACCTACACACACACACACACACACTATTGTAGTCACAAACTCACATCTTACCTATTGAGGAGTTACCTGTGTGAATATTACCTGTGTGTGTGTGTTACCTGTGTGAATATTACCTGTGTGTGTGTGTTACCTGTGTGAATATTACCTGTGTGTGTTACCTGTGTGAATATTACCTGTGTGTGTGTTACCTGTGTGAATATTACCTGTGTGTGTGTTACCTGTGTGAATATTACCTGTGTGTGTGTTACCTGTGTGAATATTACCTGTGTGTGTGTGTTACCTGTGTGAATATTACCTGTGTGAACATTACCTGTGTGTGTGTGTTACCTGTGTGAATATTACCTGTGTGTGTGTGTTACCTGTGTGAATATTACCTGTGTGTGTGTTACCTGTGTGAATATTACCTGTGTGTGTGTTACCTGTGTGAATATTACCTGTGTGTGTTACCTGTGTGAATATTACCTGTGTGTGTTACCTGTGTGAATATTACCTGTGTGTGTGTTACCTGTGTGAATATTACCTGTGCCCCACTCACCTGTTTGAGCATGTTGTCGTGTCGGTCCTGAGCACTCTGCGCTTCTGTTTCTTTCTCACTGTGACACACTCGTAGCCGTTGGATCTCTCCCTCTAAGCTCCGCCTTCCAAGCTCCACCCTTGTAGCTCGAGACTCAGCTCCTTCTAAAGCCTCCCTTAACCTCCGGCGCTCTGCCTCCAACCTCACCTCACTTGCCCTGAGCTTATTGCACTGCTCCTGTGTGTGTGTGTGTGTGTGTGTGTGTGTGTGTGTGTGTGTGGACAAAACATATTTAATCATTACAATAATACACAAACATAAGATTTCTTCATCAATGTCCAGTACAGTGTGTGTGTGTGTGTGTATGTGTGTATGTATGTGTGTGTGTGTGTGTGTGTGTGTGTGTGTGTATGTGTATGTGTGTATGTGTGTGTGTGTGTGTGTGTGTGTGTGTACCTGAAGGTGTCTGTGTTCCATCTCTGCACTCTGCAGTGTTCTCTCAAGCTCTTTAACTCGTTCAGTGAGGGTTCTCTTTTCTCTCTCTCCTTTCCTCAACGCCTCCTCCTGCTGCTGCAGTAACACCTGACTGGAGTTCAGCCGACGATCCACACTCCGCTTACCTTCACACACACACACACACACACACAGAAAATTAAGCACACAAAAATCATTTCAGTTCTTTTTCAACAAAAGCAGACACACTTCATCATCAGTTACATTAGCAACCTGTGAGTGTGTATGTGTGTGTGAGTGTGTGTGTGTGTGTGTGTGTGTGTTTTACCTTCCTGACACTCCTGCAGCGTGGTGTGAAGTTGAGTGACACGGTTTTGAACAGACTCTCTCTCTCCTTTAACTTCCTCAAGTTCTTGCTGCAGTGCCCCCAACTGGCTGCGTACCTCATCCTACACACACACACATACACACACATATACACACACACACACACAAATTAATAACAGTGAAGCACATATTACACACCAGCAGTGTCAGACATGGAAACACTGAATAATGTTGTGCCTTGATGCAAGATATAATGCGTGTGTGTGTGTGTGTGTGTGTGTGTGTGTGTGTGTGTGTGTGAGTAAGTACCCGTTCTCTCTGGGCTTCTCTGAGCTCTTGCAGGAAGTCTCGAAGGCCACTGCGCAGTGTTTCTGGGTCAAGGTCAGGCTGCATGAGAGGGATGGGCGTGTCTCCTTTCTCAGGGGACAGGGGACGAGACACATCCTGAGTGTTATCAGGACTGGATTTACTGGATTTATCCACGATATCTGAGACAGAGTGAGAGAGATTCTGCTTCAGTCATGTTCATAAAGCAGTGATATGGGCTGTAACTGGTGTGTCCAGGGATCACTAACAGGAAGATACTGACATATTCATTTGCAATAATCTCCTGACCTTTAGAGGGTGATAATGAGCTGCGTATAGGAGACATGCTCTGGCGGCGGGGCGTGACCACAGATATGAGTGAGGAGTGGGTAGAACCTGCAGGGCTGCGTCCGCGTAAGCCACGCCCCCCGACGCCGATACCCAGTGTACGAGTGAGTGCCGACTGCAAACTGGCCAATCGGAACTCCAGATCACGGCGCGCGGCCTCGGAACGCGTTAGCTCCGCTTCAGTGGCGTTGAGGCAACCCTGTGACTCGCTGAGCTGCAGCTGCATCTGCGCAGACGCTTCAAGCCCACATTGCGCACGCAGGCTCAGGTTCCTCAATTCATCCTGCAGCTTCTTCTCAGAGCCGCGTGCCTCCTGCAGCTGAGAGCTCAAATCCCGCTCGAGTCCACGCCGACTGCTCTCACTGTCGCTCAGACGCTTCTGAACACAGGACAACTGAGAAGACAGGAACATGCAGATCAACAGCGTCCTGCTACAGTTACATACTGTAATACAGTTCATCATCTTATTTAATACTGGACACTTTTAATTCAAACACTTCACTGAACATGGCGACTGGGTCTCCAACAGCTGGACACAATGGACACGTGGATATTTGACCACAGTGACGGTGGACATCTAACTGGAGAGGTTCATGTGGAAGCTGTCAGTGCTACGGGTGAGCACGCAGTACAGCTCACATCAGTACGGATTTGTACTGGAACAAATACTGAAACACACCTGTGACTCCATGAACATGCAGAGAACTTGGTCCAGCTTTCGTGTGTGTGTGTGTGTGTGTGTGTGTGTGTTTTCTCTCAGTACCTCTTTTCTGAGGGAGTTTCTGGCTGCCTCTGTCTCAGTGAGTTTCTGTTTGATGGAGAAGAGCTCCTTCCCTCGTTCCTCAACCTTCTGCTCCTCCAGTGAGAGACGAGTCTGGAGCTCTGCCACTTCTTTGGCTTTCTGCTCCCGCTCTACATCCACCACCTTCACCTGTACACACAGTGAGTGGAGGAGAACAGTCACTATGTGTGTGTGTGTGTGTCTGTGTGTGTGTGTGTGTGTGTGTCTGTGTGTGTGTGTGTGTGTGAGAAAGACAGACATAGAGAGACAGAGAGAGAGAGAGAGAGAGAGACAGAGAGAGAGAGAGACAGAGAGAGAGAGAGAGAGAGAGAGAGAGAGAGAGAGACAGAGAGAGAGAGAGAGAGAGAGAGAGAGAGAGAGAGAGACAGAGAGAGAGAGAGAGAGAGAGAGAGAGAGAGAGAGACCTGTCTGCGCAGTTCCTGCAGTTCTCTCCTGGCCTCTAGTCGTGATCTCTCCACCTCACGCAGACAGCTGCGCAAATCCCCTACTTCTTTCTGCGCAGACACCAGGGTTTCCTCCAGTATGGCCACACGCTGCTCTTTCTCCTCACACTGACGCCTCGCGCTGATCCGGTGACAGTCAACAAACACATCTAATCTCCTCCTGGTCGATGATGATGTATTAAATGTGTCAGTAAAATGTTGAATACACACCTGATGCGTTCGCCCTCCGCTGCTCTCAGAGCCTCCCTAAGCTGGCTATTGGATTGGTTGAGAGCGTCCTTCTCCTTAGTGACATCACCAAGGGACCGCCGCAGATCCATTGTGTCTCGCCGATGCCCCTCCCCCGTGTCACGTGTTTGGCTCAGACGCCTGTCCATCTCCAAAAGGTCTCGCTTCATGGTATCTCGGCTCTCCTCGCTGGCTGAGAGAAGAGCGCGACACTCCTCCAGCTGAGAGACAGTGTGTTTGTTATAATCATTAAAAACAATTTGTAAAAAAAATAAACACATAGCAGAGCAGGGTGATACAGATTTTGTGTGTGTGTGTGTGTGTGTGTGTGTGTGTGTGTCACCTCTCTGAGTGCACTGTCTGCACGTATCTGCTCCTCTGTGCAGTTCTCCTGCAGTCTGCGCACCTCTCGTCTGTTAGAGCTCACCGTGTCCTCTAGCTGAATGCGCAGCTCCTGCAACTCTGTGTTCATTGCTCCTACTGCAACCTGCCACAACACACACACACACACACACACACAGGACCCAGTCCATATTTCTACATGTAAATTCTTTCATTCTTTGTGTTATTGTGTGTGTGTGTTGTGTGTGTGTGTGTGTGTGTGTGTTGTTCTCACCCTCTCCTGCTCCTTCAGGTGTTGTGTTTCTCTGCTCAGTCTTTCCAGCTCCAGGTTCACAGAGCTCAGCTCGGCCTGTAGCAGGGACACTTTCTCTGAGAGAACAGCCTTCTCCGTCTCCTTCAGAGAGAGAGCCTACAGCGCCGAGCAGAAACATGGCAGAAAGCGTAAATAAAACTTTCCTCTGATAGAGCAGAGAACTCAGCAGTCATAGTGAACGTTACCTGCTGTTTGTCGCTCTCGGCCTGGAGAAGACTCTGATCCCGTGCGTGCTGTACAGCCCCAATCTCCTCCTGTAGCTCCTCCCGCTCTCGCTCCATCTTCTGCAGACGCTCCTCCATCTCCCCCCTCATGCGCCGCAGCGCTTCCTCATGCTCGACCTGCAGACTGCAGCGCAGAGCCTCCTATACACACACACACACACACACACACACACACACGCACTACTAAGTTTCTGAAAACAATTTATGATCAACCTCATGATCGTATCTGAAGATCTGACAGTGTTAACATTAACATCTCCAGCCCACTGTGTGAGGGACGACACTGTTTACTGTAGACAGGAACTTACCTTGTCATTGCAGAGTCTCTCCAGCTCCTCCTGGTGGTCAGACAGTGCATTACGAAGAGAGAGCTGAGCCTCATGCTGTGCGTTAATCAGCTCATGTTTAAGAGCTTGTCTCTCTCTCTCACTCTGAGCAGCAGCCGTTTCTCCGTCCACACGCACACGCTTCAGCTCCGCTACACACAGAGACAGGGATAAGTACACAGACAGACAGACAGACAGACAGACAGACAGACAGACAGACAGGTATGGTGTGGTTGTTCGTATTTTTCTCTACACCTGCTATGTTTTCATATCGAGCTCTCAGGTTAAGGTTCTCGTTCTCAAGTTGCTCTCTGCGCAGGTCTGACTGCATCAACTGCTGCTGCACCTCAAACAGACTCGCCTCCAGAGTTTCCCTCTCCATCCTTACACACACACACACACACACACACACACACACACACACACACACACACACACACACACACACACACACACACATTTAGTGTAAGTCAATGTTCATTCATTAGGTTCTGTATGATTGTCTGCCATGACATCAAAACATAAATAATAATAATAATAATAATAATAATAATAAATAACACTATAAAATAAATAATAAGATGATACATACAGCGAGAATTAAGCATAAAATAACAAGCATATTAAAATCAATCGAATAAAATACATTTAAAGATGAAATTTCCATAACAATTCTCCTGTATACCTGAACGCGGCGAGTTCCTCCGTCAGCGCAGCGTTATCTCTCTCAGATGCTGTGAGTTGAACCACAAGCCCCGCCCTCTCACGAGCAAGCTCTGCTCTTGTCCGTCCGGCTTCCTCCAGAGCAACTCCCTTTCTCTCACCCTCACCACGTATGAGGCCGAGCTCTGACCCCAAAGAGCTCACCTCACCACACAGCTACCACACACACATATGTGTAAAGCATGAGACTGAGACACAGACAAGAGAGAGAGAGAGAGAGAGAGAGAGAGAGAGAGAAGGAGAGAGAGAGAGAAGGAGAGAGAGAGAGAAGGAGAGAGAGAGAGAGAGAGAGAGAAGGAGAGAGAGAGAGAAGGAGAGAGAGAGAGAGAGAGAGAGAGAGAGAGAGAGAGAGAGAGAGAGAAGGAGAGAGAGAAGGAGAGAGAGAAGGAGAGAGAGAGAGAAGGAGAGAGAGAGAGAGAAGGAGAGAGAGAGAGAAGGAGAGAGAGAGAGAAGGAGAGAGAGAGGGAGAGAGAGAGAGAGAGAGAGAGAGAGAAGGAGAGAGAGAGAGAGAGAGAGAGATTCTCTTACCTGAGAAACTTTCTCCTGCAGTTTTTGTCTGTCCATCCGGAGCATCTGAAGCTCTGCCTCTAACCCCACCCTGGCCTGCTCAGACTCCTGCAGTGACTGGTGTAGAGTGAGGTGGGCGGAGTCCAGCTCCAGTCGGTCCTGCTCCAATCGGACAAGCTCGTCTCTGATGGTCAGCTTCTCCTGCTCCACCTCTCTCTTCTGACTCTGCAGCACACTCCTCTCCTCCTCCAGCTGGGTACACAGAGAGGTGTGTGTGTGTGTGTGTGTGTGTGTGTGTGTGTGTGTGTGCATGTGTGTGTGTGTGTGTGTGTGAGTGAGACGTACCTGGATGATGATGGTGTTCAGATCTGTTTTGTCCTGAGTGAGTCCCTCATTTAAACTGCTCATTTTCGCCAGAGAGTCTCGCAGTGACGCCTCCTCTGAGCGCAGCTTCGCCATCATCACCATCAGCTCAGCATTACTGGACTCCACCTGAACAGATCACACACACACACACACACAGACAGCTGAGAGTTCATATCATTATTACTGTTAATGCTTCTGGGACTCTTATAGTCTGATATGCTGTGACGGAGCATGTAATAGTTTGGATGAAACCCTGACTTTGAGTGGGCTGGACAGTGCATGTGATGTGTGTGTAGAACTAACACAAGCCATCATCATGTTCTTTATAGCGTAATCCACTACACACTAATGAGTTTTATAATGACTCCATACGCATATGTAAAGATGTTTTTTTCATACAATTGTATCTGCATTCCTGAACACTCTCTCAAAACTACCTTGCACTCATTATGTTTATTTAAAGTAAATAAAGTAGTAAACTATTTGTAGATTGGAGATGCCAAGTCTAAGAAATAAATCACAACACATAAAACTCGTCTCTTAAAAACAATGACTTATAAAATAAAAATGATTAAAAAAACCTTTGGCGCCACCTGCTGGTGTATTTATGTAACACACGGAAAGAATTCACTGAATGAATCAGTAAATAAATCTTTTTGGTGAAAGAAATAAAAAGATTCGAGTTAGTGAGATGAATCTAGACTGATTATATATAAATAAAATACTGCAATCCACAAAGCATAATGAGAAACATATAAGAGCTCAAAAATAGAACAAATTGTTGTTTTGTTGTTGAACAAAATAATGTTGGTCATGAAGCATAAACCACATCATTGCCCAACCTGTGAGAGTGTGTGTGTATGTGTGTGTGTGTGTTTTACCTTACTGAGAGTGTCAGTCAGTTGGCCCTTCTCAGTTGTGAGCAGTTGTCTCTCTGTCTCCCCCTGCTGGAGTGACTCCTTCACTGCAGCCAATTCAGAGCGCAGAGAACTGTAGCGACTCTCACTCTGTCCGCACTGAGACTGACTACAGACAGACAGACAGACATTGTGAAAGTGACATTTAAATGTTCTTTATGATGCATTGATCCTGACTCTCACTAAACCATTTTAATTGCTCTGTGTGTGTGTGCGTGTGTGTGTGTGTGTGTGTGTGTGTGTGAGAAACGCACACTCTCTCCATCTCTACTCTGGCACGATCTCTCTCCTGCACAGCCGTCTCTCTCTCCACTCGTTCGTGATCTCTCTCCCTCTGTGCAGACGACACAGCCTGCTGCAGTCTCTCACAATCCAACTGTAGTAGCTGCAGTTTTGTCTGCAAAGCCTGCGCAGACTGCTGCACACACTCCTTCTCACTGCAGAGAGAGCGAGTAACCACTAAAGATCCAACAATAAGTCAATTAAAAATGAACAAAACATTACTCCACTTTATGTGTTGTTGATCTCTGTAGCAGGACACAAGAATGAATAATTACCTGCAGAGTTTGTCTCTCTCCTGTCGGAGTCGGTCTCTCTCTCTCACTGCAGTCTCTCTATCTCTCTGGGCATCATCTCTCTCACCCTGCATGGCATGCAGGCGTAGATCCGCCTCCCTCCTGCCTGACTCCGCCTCCCCCTGTTGTTTGCGCAGCTGCTGGACAGATGACTGCGCTGACTGCAGACGACCTTTGACCTCCTTCAGACAGAAAGAAACTAGTTTTTAAAAAAAATGGAAAAAGTGTGTGTGTGTGTGAGAGGTGAATGTGTGTGTGAGGTGAGTGTGTACCTGGAGCTGTAGATGTCTTTTGGATGCCATGGAACGCAGAGCTGATAGAGCAGATTCAGGGAGGCGTGGGACAGAGGGTCGCTGTGGAGACGATGATCTCTGTGGTGATGAGGGTCGATGCGGAGATGAAGAGCGCATCAATGGCAACAGAGCCAAAACACTGTTCTCTGAATCGGCCTCCACTGAGGAGGTGAACACACCCGAGTCCGAATCCGACATCATCAACTACAGCAGAGGGGGTAGGGTAAGTGGGTGGGTGGAGTAAGACAGTGTAAGACTGTGGCTGAGATGTTCTGTGGTTCCTAAGTGTTCTGTGATGTGTGTGATACCTGTGCAATGTCTCTCAGTGTGTCCAGCAGACTGTTAGTGTGAGCTCTGTATGTGTGGAGCTCTGATTCTTCATCTCCACTCTGCTCCTACACACACACACACACACACACACACACACACTTAGGTTAAAGGGTGATTTTGAACTGTTACTATAAACTAAAGTCAGTTTGAATTAAGCTGAATTACATTGAGGTGAACTCTACACACCTGCAGTCTTCGGGTGAGTGACGTGATCTCGTTCTCTCTCTCGTCTACCTGAGCTCTGAGTCTCTCCATCTCTCTCTCTGCATCTGCCAGCCTACCAAAACCGCAGTGTGACACCAAGACACCAATCATAGTTAATCTCGTCCACAGCACTGATGTGTAAACACACCGCGCAGTACTGTCACCATTGTGTCTGAACAACAGGCAGTAACTCAAGTAGTTATTACAATTAGCTTGTTTTACTAATTTGAGACAAAAGCTAGTAAAAGGCAAGCAGGCAACATAAAATGTAACAGCGGTGTGTATAAATCCAGTGGTAAACATTAGGCACTGAAAAAACACAATTCAGTTTCTGTTATATATAAAGATGTTTCCAGTAATAATACTACATTAGACATCTATGAGAACTTTACAAGACTCTTTTTGGGTCCTTATTGAAATGTTATCTCTCCATCGCATAACAGTTATCTGTTTTATTTTACAGACCTGTTGTTGAGTTTCTCTCTCTCTGATTGGCTCTCAGTAATCTCGCTCTCTTTCTCTCGGAGCAGCTGCTCCAGTGTGACACGCTGAGACGCCTCTCGTGCCAGGATCAGGGCCGTGTTGTCCTCATGACTCTGCACCGCCACACACACGCACACACACTGCAGCTGCACGCTCTGAGATGCCTGAGCCAGGTCACTGCGCATCACTGAGAGATCCCTGAGACAACACAGTTATGATATAGCACCACACACTGTGTGTGTGTGTGTGTGTGTGTGTATGTGTGTGTGTGTTTAATCTAACCTCTCTGTAGCACTCCTCATCTCACACACACTCCTGCGGAAGCTGACCACCTGCCTCCACAGAGTCAGCAGCCGACTGTGCTCACTGCTGAAGTAGTTATGGAATGACTATAAAAAATAAAAACAAACAGGTCTAAAAAATGTTTTGTGTTTTAGAACAACTGGTAAAGATAAACACTGTTGGTGGTTTTATGTTGTAATTAATTGCAAAATTTATATTAGGAAATAATAATAATAATAATAATAATAAAGATAAAAATGAACCTCCTCCTCTCTCCTCCAATCAGACTCCTTCTGCTCCAGCTCCTCCCTTGCTTTGGTCCAATCAGCAGTGAGTCTGCGGATGTCCTGGCTCAGCGCCTCATTGGCTACACCAGCCTGTTCCAGTTGTTCACGCAGCATCGCATTCACTGCCGAAAGACTGCTGCTCCTGCTCTCCATGACAAAACATACAACAATGTGTAAGTAGCTCAGCGTGTGTGTGTGTGTGTGTGTTTGTGTGTGTGTGTTCAGACCTCTGCTGCTCTTCCTCTAGGCGGATAAGGGCTGTCTCCAGCTCACTGCTGCACTCTTCCTGACCATTAGTGGACTTTTCACATCCACTCTGTAAAATAAACACAAAGATTTTCAGAATATGATTTACTGCACATACACACAGGAGATTAATAACATGACACTCCCATTATATCATCATGTCCATGGTAGTTATGGTGTATACAGTGTGTATGGTGTGTATATTGTGTGTGTATGGTGGTTATATATTATGTGTATATATATATATTGTGTGTGTATGGTGTGTGTGTATGGTGTGTGTCTGTGTGTCTGTGTGTGTACATGGTGTGTTTGTCTGTGTGTATATGGTGTGTGTGTGTGTGTATATGGTTGTCTGTGTGTATGGTGTGTGTGTACATGGTGTGTGTGTCTGTGTGTGTGTATATGGTGTGTGAGTATATGGTGTGAGAGGCTGTGTGTGTATATGGTGTGTGTGTATATGGTGTGTGTGTGTATATGGTGTGTGTGTCTGTGTGTGTGTATATGGTGTGTGTGTATATGGTGTGTGTGTATATTGTGTGTGTGTATATGGTGTGTGTGTCTGTGTGTGTGTATATGGTGTGTGTGTGTATATGGTGTGTGTGTATATGGTGTGTGTGTCTGTGTGTGTGTATATGGTGTGTGTGTATATGGTGTGTGTGTCTGTGTGTGTGTATATGGTGTGTGTGTATATGGTGTGTGTGTCTGTGTGTGTGTATATGGTGTGTGTGTATATGGTGTGTGTGTATATGGTGTGTGTCTGTGTGTGTGTATATGGTGTGTGTGTCTGTGTGTGTGTATATGGTGTGTGTGTATATGGTGTGTGTCTGTGTGTGTGTGTATATGGTGTGTGTGTATATGGTGTGTGTGTATATGGTGTGTGTGTGTATATGGTGTGTGTGTGTATATGGTGTGTGTGTATATGGTGTGTGTGTATATGGTGTGTGTGTGTATATGGTGTGTGTGTATATGGTGTGTGTCTGTGTGTGTGTGTATATGGTGTGTGTGTGTATATGGTGTGTGTGTATATGGTGTGTGTGTGTATATGGTGTGTGTGTGTATATGGTGTGTGTGTATATGGTGTGTGTGTATATGGTGTGTGTCTGTGTGTGTGTATATGGTGTGTGTGTCTGTGTGTGTGTATATGGTGTGTGTGTATATGGTGTGTGTCTGTGTGTGTGTGTATATGGTGTGTGTGTATATGGTGTGTGTGTATATGGTGTGTGTGTGTATATGGTGTGTGTGTGTATATGGTGTGTGTGTATATGGTGTGTGTGTATATGGTGTGTGTGTGTATATGGTGTGTGTGTATATGGTGTGTGTCTGTGTGTGTGTGTATATGGTGTGTGTGTGTATATGGTGTGTGTGTATATGGTGTGTGTGTATATGGTGCATTCAGCTCTCACTTGTTCTGATGATTTCTCCACCAGAGACTGTTCCAGATCACTGCATTTCTTCTTATACTGCAGAACCTGAACACACACCAACACAGAATAATAATCACTCCATAAAATAATTCAGTAATAATGTGGCAAGTGAATAAGTTCAGTTGTGTGAATGAATCAATGAATGGGTGGGTGGATGGATGGATGGATGGGTGGATGAATGGGTGGGTGGATGGATGGATGGATGGATGACCTTGGCCTGCAGTTTCTGGACCAGTTGCGCTTGTCTCTGCTGCCCCTCCTGGTAGGCAGTGAGTTTGCGTTTGTAAGCATTTTGTTCTTCATCTAAACGTCGTCGCAGCTCCATCACCTGCTGAGACGAACTCACACACTCTGGAGAGTCGCTGTCACTGACCCCCACCTCCAAACGCAGGGCCTGCTCTAACTAAACACACACACACACACACGACTGCAGGGTCAGGTCCAGTGAGAGAGAGAGATTTAAAATCAGAACCAGGTTTTATTTATATAACTATTTATATATTTTGTCTGTAATTATCATGAAAAGTCAAAGTTACTGTTTCCTTTAGAAAAAAACAGTGAGACGATCATGTGATAATGTGTGTATGTGTACCATAAGTGTGTATGTGATGAAAACGCATTGT
>NC_083481.1:18592023-18642023 GCF_030014155.1 Tachysurus vachellii | reverse complement strand
GAGACTTCACCTTTAATGTGTATTACTGTTAGCTTTTTCATCATGCTAATACGCTAACCTAAATGCTAGCCGTATCTATAGGATGTAAATTAAAGAAAAGCGCGATGACGTCAGAAGGCATTTAAATTGTAACGGTTTTAACGGTCACGGAACATCAGGAGGACATCAAACACACTGCACGCTGTTTCTTCGTAACCATGGAAACTAGGAAGCTAACGCTCGTTCAGCATCCACTGATTTGTTTACACGGCTGTTTAGCAGCTTTATTTAGCACTGTTTTGTACGAGAAGGTGAAAGATTCAGGATTTAAACTCCGGGTTCAGTGATAAAAGTGAAAGTGCTGAAGGAGACTCACTTCCTGTTGCACACGTCAACACGCAGCCTCTAAAACACGCCGTGAATCACGTACCTTCTGCCAGAAGAAAAGAGTCGACTTCTGTCCGACATCTTCATCTCACAAACATTCCGTGTTAACGCGGTGGATTTGGGGATAAAACGTGGGACTACAATCACACCGAGATTTAGTGTGGACAAAATCAGTGCTCATTTAATTACGAATCACTTCACTGAATCGAATCTTTTGAGCTGAATCGTATAGGAGAATCAGACTGTGTAAGTTTTGATTCATTTGATTCATCCAGAAAACCTTTGGATCAAAATATTCTTGGACTTTCCTGAATCATGTTAGAACCTGATTGTGTAAGAAAAAAGAAACACAAACTTTTATTTAAATTAACAAAAAACCATTTTGTCCCAAAGTGAGAGGGAGTAAATAATATTCAGACAGTATTTATTATAAACTATCACTGAACAAGGTTTAGACCAGTGTCTGATGTTTCGGTTTTAATGCCAAGCACAAAACCCTTTAGAAGTCGAAGTTTGTGAAAATAAATAAATAAAAATAATTATAAATCTGTGTAGATTAACTTGTCATTTTAACTGATAAACAATAAAGTTTAATAATGATGGCTATAAATCACAGTTTATGTTGTTGTATCTGTTAGGAACTAAATGTTACCTAGAAGCAGTTTAAAGTTTAAGTTTCTTATAACTAACAACCAAATAGATGTGTGTCCAAAAGATACACACACTCACTCAAAGCCAGTTTAACGTTGTTAGAACATATAACAATCAAATCAAATACAATTCTAATGAAATTATAAGTAGATTAAATTAGAGCAGTCACAACTAAAATGTGTCACTGGAACAGAAACAAGGCCAAAAGTGCAGAAAAGTGTATAAAATCTCACCCACCTCTGACTGAGAGAGGAATAAACTCCAACACTTACATGATCAGACACACAACACAACGCACCATGGAGACACTCATACACACACACACACACACACCTGCAACAGGTCCTCACTGAGCACCTTCACACACTTTAGCTTCCCAAGTACTCAGTGAATGCATGTGCACTTGTACTCTGTTGTATTATCTTATTATTTTTAAAAAAAAAATCTATTGAGGTACTTTTGTGTTTCTGATACAAAAAAATTGCCTGGTACGAATTGGTTTAGATCCACAACACCTCCTCATCCACCAGCATCCAGAGAACCACCGTGCAAGCGCTTCAACAACGTGTGCTGGAGAACCAAGAACATCATCATGTCCCAGTTCACCTACCGGACAACAGAGCAGGAGGAGGAGAAGAAAGCTCCAGAGACACGAACTAAGCCAGAGGGGAGAGCGCACGGGTTCGGGGTGAACGGTAGGTTAAAGTACTAGAACACCCACAAACACTGACCCAATCAGTGTGGTATGAGATGGGGCGGGTGGAGGCAGAAGCATAGATGGAGGTGGTGTTGGAGGACAGGGTGGTCTGGAGATCCTCTTCACTAACTTTAATGTGTTTCACAGCTGTGGCACTTTTGACAGAACAGAATAAATCTGTATTACACATTCGCACACTCATGCACGCACACTCACACACACTCACTCACACACACACACTCACTCACACACACACTCACTCACTCACACACACTCATGCACGCACACTCACACACACTCACTCACTCACTCACACACACACACTCACTCACACACACTCATGCACGCACACTCACTCACACACACACACTCACTCACACACACACTCACTCACTCACACACAGTCATGCACGCACACTCACACACACTCACTCACTCACACACACTCACTCACACACACTCACTCACACACACACACACAGTCATGCACGCACACTCACACACACTCACTCACTCACACACACTCACTCACGCACACTCACACTCACTCACACACAGTCACTCTGCATCCTAAAGGTTAGCAAGGTGACTTACGTTAACATTCCTTCTTCAGAATGCTGATGCATACATGGCAAAAAAGTGACAGAGAAGGGGAAAAAGATTTTATTTACAAATTAAAGTGATGCTTTACATTTTATACACATGTTTCTATCATTAAAGGCACTTGGGAAAAGATTAAATGTTTAAATGATATCACAGTTAAGAAAGTCATTCCAGAACAGTATCATTACTCATGTGTGTGTTTAGAGGAAATTATAAAACATGCACTGACATCATCGTTGCCTTCTGATTGAATGCTGTCAGAGATGTAGGTTTTTAGTATTAAAAAAAACATTTTGAGCTTCATTTCTGTTCTGTCAGAAATCTGCTACAGGACATGTTCAGGGTCTGAACTCTGAGGTGTCCTTCTTGAGTTTTACACTAAGAGGCTAATAGCATGAAATAAATCTGTAGCCTCCAGATTTAGAAATGCTAAAACATGTCCTGCCTGGCTCTGTGTGGTGTAAAATATTTCATTGGTTATACAAACTGCTTTATGCATTAAACATAAAAAAAAGTCTTGGTTCCTTCATGGCTCCAAAAATAAAAGAATTCAGATCAGTGAGCTTGGATACATCAAACCAAACAGACAGGGAAACGAACAGTGATATAAAGGACAACTTGCTATTCCTGTGACCTGAAGGTCGTGAGGTCAAGGATTTTCATAATTCTCAGCTGCTCTGATTTCACATCACCTCAATCATAACAAATCTCTCTGAGTAAAAGCGTCAAAGTAAACAATAAAGATAATTAAGCAAGGGGAAAGAAGAAAGCGCCAAATAAAAGCAGATACCACTGCATGAGAAACAAACAAACAAGAAAGCAAAAAAAACCAACACACTTCAAGAATACTTTCCTAAACAAAAAAGTGGAATGTGGATCCTCACTCTGTTCTCAGTGAGCTCGGTACATACAGACATGTGCACATGACACAACTCACTCGGAGTGTGTGTGCGTGTGTGTGTGTGTGTGTGTGTCCGTTCAAATAATCAAAACTGCACCCATCCTGGTTTCACTGTTTCCTGAGTCATGCTGCAGAGAGTGAGAGAGAGAGAGAGAGAGAGAGAGAGAGAGAGGGAGAGAGACAGAGAGAGAGACAGAGAGAGAGGGGGGGGGGAGAGGGAGAGGGAGAAGGAGAGAGGGAGAGACACAGAGAGGGAGCGAGAGAGAGAGAGAGAGAGACAGACAGAGAGAGAGAGACAGAGAGAGACAGAGAGAGAGACGGAGAGAGAGGGAGAGAGAGGGAGAGAGACAGAGAGACACCCACAAAGAGAGAGAGAGAGAGAGAGAGAGAGAGACAGATTTCTTATTTGTAATTACAGTAATACGTTGTATTAATTTGATGAATTAAATTGACGTTCACAGTTCACACAAATCATCCATTATTCTGATGGTGAAAAACACTGATCACTGATACTGAAACATTGATACTTTTGCAATAATAATAATAATAATAATAATAATAATAATAATAATAACAAAAACTACTAAATGAGCACTTCTCAAACTTACGCTCAGAACTGATATTTCTGTTTAGATTTTTTTCCCAGAAAGAAACAGAAATATTATTGAACACACAGACAGTTATGTCAGTAAACATGCCTCATAAAAACTAAACACACCCCTCACCTAATCCTCCCTCCCTCCCTCCCTCCCTCCCTTCATGATGCTGATACTGACCCTGATCCTGCAGCAGTAAAATCCCCCCACAGGTCCTGAGAGGACTGAGGTTGTGGAGCCGGAGCTCCAAAATCCTGCAACAACCCTTAAGAAAGAGAGAAAGAGAGAGAGGATGACTGACTGTGGAGATCAGGACACTTCAGGTTTGTGCACACAGGGTTGGAGTTGCAGGATTTCATTATGATCAGGAGGACATATAACCCTGAAATGCTGAATTGTATAGTATTATCCCATAATAAGAGATCTCTTATTGATTAGTTTATTAAAGCAGTCTGTGAGAGGAGCTTTAAGTACACAAAATGTCCTGTTACCTGTGCTCTGTTGAGTGGGTGTAGTGACCTGATGGGCAGACACAGGAGGAGGAGAGAAGAGTCCACCACTTTTCCCAGCAGGAGGAGGTGGGAGAAGACCCCCAGCAGCAGCAGGACGTGATTTAGCTCCAGCTGTGTCCTTCTTCTTTATGTTCTGAGACAGAGAGAGAAAGTGTCTAATAGCCTTGTACACAAGTGGGTGATAGTCCTGTTTATAACAGGATAATAATTCTGGTTATACCTCTGTAATAGTCCTGATTATAAGCATGTAAATGTGTTTGGGATTTCACCACACTGCCTGTCTCAAATCTCTGATCAATGTTCACATTCCCTTTGTACAGATACAGTTTCAGGTGATTTTTCGAGTCAATTTAAAAGAATCTTTTTTTTTTTGTTTTATTAAATGATTCACTCCCAAGAGTGTTGCTAAAATGTCTAGTATCCATCATCATTACTTAATTCTTTATATTCTTTACATGTAGACATACATCATGCTCTGTGACTGTCTCTCACCCCGATGCTGATCTTGATGGTCTGACCCTCTTTAAAGCCGAGGTCCAGTTTAGGAGCTGCGCTCTGATTGGCTTCCTGCTTTGCCAGTTCACCTTCCTGTTTCACCCACCTGAGAGAGGAGACAGAAAGAGACAAAAAGTCCCAAACCGACAAAATATATGATTTTGAATAAAGCTGGTTAATGAGTTTATAATGAGTTTGCATTTAAAAACTGAAATCAGTCCATTCAAACAGGCAGAGGTGGGCGGAGTGTGTCTGGAACCTGAAGTATGTGAACTCCGCCCATCTCCACTGTGATTGGCTGGTAGAGACAGAAAATAATTTAACATCTTCAGTCCAAGCTTCTTTTCCCTTAAAGTATAGTGAATGTTGTGTCCAGAACACAACGTACTGTCCCACTGACTCACTTAAAATGATCCTGTAGGGCCACGTTAAAGTCAAACGAGTCCCCGCGGTCCGCAAAGCCGAGCCCAATGAACGCGTGTCGTCCTGAAACACAAACAACAAAACAATGTTATTTACACTATAAGATCTTAAATATTTCAAAAATTTGTGTCAAAGGTCACGAGAGAAGTATAATGGCGGTAAAAAGAGAAATGGAGAGAACAATAAAAAGAGAAAGTATTGTGGCGTCATTAACAAAACATTAATAATGAAAAAACAAACACAAAATAAACCTGTTGCTAGGCAACAATGAAATGTAGATAAAGCTGTTAGTTAGTTAAAGGCAAAAATAATTAAAACTTTAACACACAAAGAGAGTGACTCAAATAAATACCAGTGTCTTTACCTTTTCCATCTTCAATCTTGATCACAAAATAGCGACTGGAATCTGTTACAGCTTCTACAGATGCATCAGGGTACTGATCTACTGAAGCCTGTGCAAACAGCTCACCTGCACACACACACACACACACACACACACACACACACTCAGTACCATTACCTGGCAAAAAAAATTACAACTCCCAAAAAGACAGTGGCTGGCACGCGCGCAAACTCACACACACAGAGGTGCACACACACACACACACACACAGAGGTGCGCACACACACACACACACACACAGAGGTGCACACACACACACACACAGAGGTGCACACACACACACACAGAGGTGCACACACACACACACAGAGGTGCACACACACACACACACAGAGGTGCACACACACACACAGAGGTGCACACACACACACACACACACACAGAGGTGCACACACACACACACACACAGAGGTGCACACACACACACACAGAGGTGCACACACACACACACACAGAGGTGCACACACACACACACACAGAGGTGCACACACACACACAGAGGTGCACACACACACACACACACAGAGGTGCACACACACACACACACAGAGGTGCACACACACACACACACAGAGGTGCACACACACACACACACACACACACAGAGGTGCACACACACACACACACACACACACACACAGAGGTGCACACACACACACACACAGAGGTGCACACACACACACACACAGAGGTGCACACACACACACACACAGAGGTGCACACACACACACACACAGAGGTGCACACACACACACACACACAGAGGTGCACACACACACACACACAGAGGTGCACACACACACACACAGAGGTGCACACACACAGAGGTGCACACACACAGAGGTGCACACACACAGAGGTGCACACACACACACAAAGGCGCACACACACACACACACACACAAAGGCGCACACACACACACACACAAAGGCGCACACACACACACACACACACACAAAGGCGCACACACACACAAAGGCGCACACACACACACAAAGGCGCACACACACACACAAAGGCGCACACACACACAAAGGCGCACACACACACAAAGGCGCACACACACACAAAGGCGCACACACACGCAAAGGCGCACACACACGCAAAGGCGCACACACACGCAAAGGCGCACACACACGCAAAGGCGCACACACACGCAAAGGCGCACACACACGCAAAGGCGCACACACACGCAAAGGCGCACACACACACAAAGGCGCACACACACACAAAGGCGCACACACACACACAAAGGTGCACACACACACACAAAGGTGCACACACACACACAAAGGTGCACACACACACACACAAAGGCGCACACACACACACAAAGGCGCACACACACACACACAAAGGCGCGCACACACAAAGGCGCGCACACACACACACACACAGAGGGGCACACACAGGCTCACACACACACAGAGGCAAACACACAGGCACACACACACATAGAGGGACACACAGATGCGCACACACAGACGCGCACAGACACACACAGAGGAAGTCGTGGCCTAATGGTTAGAGTTTGACTCCTAACCCTAAGGTTGTGGGTTCGAGTCTCGGGCTGGCAATACCACGACTGAGGTGCCCTTGAGCAAGGCACCAAACCCCCCAACTGCTCCCCGGGCGCCGCATCATAAATGGCTGCCCGCTGCTCCGGGTATGTGCTCACGGTGTGTGTGTGTGTGTGTGTGTGTGCACTTTGGATGGGTTAAACACAGAGAACGAATTCTGAGTATGGGTCACCGTACTTAGCCGTATGTCACGTCACTTACACACAGACACACCCACAGACAGACACACCCACAGACAGACACACCCACAGACAGACACACCCACAGACAGACACACCCACAGACAGACACACCCACAGACAGACACACCCACAGACAGACACACCCACAGACAGACACACCCACAGACACACACCTGTGTTCTTGTCCTCCAGTTTGATAAATACAGTTTTGGCCTTTGCAGTGATCTTCATGCGGCCGCTCCATGACGGTTCGTCCAGCTTCCAGTCAGCAGCACTGATTAATATAATTTACACACTAATCACATCACATTTACCTTTAGATTTATCACCATTATGTAATTCACATATGCAGCAATAATAATGACGTCTGTATGGATTTTTATTTATCCTGAGAGAAACTTTTCATTTTATTTACAGACAGATTGATGTCATCAATATGGAGCTGTTAAATTACGATTTTATTTAGTTTTAAATTACTCAATAATTACATTTTGTATGATTATTATAACACTGTGCTGTCGAGTAAAATAATTAAATATTAATTAAGCGTTTTGATGGAAGCGCCGCCACTCTGTACCTCCGGGCTTCCGTACTCCGTCAGGTCTCGTGCCATTAACAGTCAGTTCCCGATTTCGCTTCAGATCAACAAATAAATTACACAAACATTTGTAGCTAACGTTCCAAACGAAATACTCGCGTCGGCACACAATATAAATGTAATGAAAACCCGATTAAACCTGACTTTGACACCTGTTGCTTTGTTAGCAGCAAGCTAACACACCTGAGGCGAATTTCAGTCACAAGCAGGTTCACGCGCGCTATTACAAATATACCGTTATGTAAATTTAGCGTGTAGTTTGTGTAAGAGCGGCCCAATCAGTGCGTTTTACTGCTCGACTAATTAGCATATGTAAGATCTTCCCGGAACTTTGACATCCGTATAACAGCTCGAGGGGGAAAAGTGTCGTTAATAAAGTTATTACGGTTTGTTATACTCACCGATATCCCCGATTAGAAGACCGTGGAGGAATCCTGTACACGTGAACCTCGGGTTTCACGCAAAGAATCGACTCGTACGTGTCGTCCGCCATCCTGCACTTTTCCCAAAGTTTCTGTCAGCTCACCTGAGCAACAACAGCGACGAACTGCGCGAGGCACTTCCGGTCTAACGCTGAGTGCCAAACGTACAAAATAAAAGTCTCAGCCCATAGCAACTCTTTACACAGTGACTTAAACATTTATTTACATTTAAGATTGAGCCACACACACACACACACACACACACACACACACACCTACAAAATAAAAGTCCAAGAGACCAAATAAGAAAGACTAAAATATTACACACACACACACACACACACCTACAAAATAAAAGTCCAAGAGACCAAATAAGAAAGACTAAAATATTACACACACACACACACTCACACATACACGCTCACACACACACACACAAACACACTCACACACACACACAAACACACACACAAAATAAAAGTCCAAGAGACCAAATAAGAAAGACTAAAATCACACACACACACACACACACACACACACACACACACACACACACACCTACAAAATAAAAGTCCAAGAGACCAAATAAGAAAGACTAAAATATTACACACACACACACACACACACACACACACACACACACACACACACACACCTACAAAATAAAAGTCCAAGAGACCAAATAAGAAAGACTAAAATATTACACACACACACACGCTCACACAAACACACTCACACACACACACACAAAATAAAAGTCCAAGAGACCAAATAAGAAAGACTAAAATATTACACAAACACACTCACACACACACACACAAAATAAAAGTCCAAGAGACCAAATAAGAAAGACTAAAATATTACACACACACACACACACACACACACACCTACAAAATAAAAGTCCAAGAGCCCAAATAAGAAAGACTAAAATATCACACACACACCTACAAAATAAAAGTCCAAGAGACCCAATAAGAAAGACTAAAATATTACATTGATTTTGTTGGTAAATTAACACATAAAATTATTACATTTTGTATGTTTGGATTATTAACATAATTTATCATTATCATTATTACACAATATCCTATAATGAAATAAAAATAGTGAGTGTTTTTAGCGCTTTTGTGTCTGAAGGACCCTCTGAAACCTTGGGTTATTGAGATGAGACCCTGATGTTAGGTGAGGAGGTCTCTGGGGTTCCAGTGTTCAGTGGGTTTGAGTCAGAGACACGGCTCTGTGCAGGACGCTCCAGTTTCTCCACTGCTGCTTCCTGCTTTGTGGTAACAGTTTGGAGAAGAGCCGCGTACGAGTGTGAGGGACAGGCTTGGAAACGGTTTGTGCTGTATTGCGCATGTTCAGGACTAATCAAATATCATTATTGACACAAAGGAAATGAAGAAAGAGATGAACTCCAAAACCAAGTTTATTTGAAAGCACACGGATGGAGCTGAGGAACACGAATGTAGACAGGAATCAAACAAGAACGTCACATCACATTAAAACATTTCTAACACAATAAGGCAAAGGCTTGTGGAAAATAAACACTTCCACAGAAACACAGATCCGCCTGAAAGATTTAATTATGGTTTGTGAATCGCCGCTAAGCAGCAGAGATCTGCTGACTCCTGCGTTAAACCTCAAACAGGATGCAGGAAAGAGGTTCTGCTGTAAAGTTAAGGGTTCCCAGCTAAATAAAACAGAACTCGATCCCATCTCCGTTAACAATGAGCTCCTCCAGGGTGATCTTTAACCGAAGAACCGATAAGGGGTCTAAAACCGGTCGTGGCATTACGGCTGTGCTTTCAGTTAGCTTTATTTAGTTCTATGGAAAGAAATACTCGGTGGAGATGCAGGAATCAGCACAAAACTCAGACGTAGACTCAACGGTGTGTGCGCGAATGGATACGAGTTCTGAAATCTGAACCCTGTAAGATAACAGAAGAAACAGCCTAATGACGAGAGCAGAAAATATAGTGTTTGGTCAGTTAAAAACGAAGTGACACATCTACAGTGTATTGTATAGTTTGTTTAGTATAGTGTTATTTATGTCTGTACTTTTGAGAGTCACAAACAGCTGGAACCAAATTCCTTGCATGTGTCAACAACACACTTGACCAATAAACCTGACTCTGATTCTGATTCTGAAATAGGCTTGTGGAGTTTTTCTGCATCAGTGACTTGTGTGTGGATTAACACCTGCCTCTGACTGAAGGAAGTCCATCTTTACTCTAAAAGCAGAATTAATCTGGGCTCTTAGGCACTGGATAAAAATGACATACTGTACCAGACTGTACTGTACCACCGGATCATGAAGTTTAATCCTGGTGCTTCAGTAAAACGAGGGGGTGAAATGGATTATCATTTATTTTAAAAAGTCTCCCAGAGCTATTAGATGACTTTCATTGAAAGCACAGCACCTATTAAACAGAGCCCATGGCCTGCGTGTAAATAACAAGCCTTACACGTTAAGAGCTGGATGATGGTCAAAAATTTTTTTTAGTAAATTTACTGGAATTTATTTGAGTTAAAGGGCTGCTGCAGGACTCACAGAACCTCAGCTTTTAACCTCTGACCTGCTTCAGAGCTGCTCTGAGTCATAAACACCAGAAAAAAAAGATGGCTGGAGTTAAACAAGATCACTTGAAATACAACCCACAGTATTTCAGGCTGTAAGTGAACATCTCAGAATCTACCATAGCTCTGCACACACACACAAACACACACATCATTGTGCTCTCTGGCAGCAGATGGCATTCTGTGAGTAACTCAGTAAGTCCATCACACTCCAGTCATGCCTACAGGTATTACGAGCTCATCACCTGTTAAAAGTTTTTTTAATGGTCATTATGACTTCAGAGCACTGACGACGAACAGAAAACAAAAGGCTGCAAGTATTTTTTTTTATGGCGATCTTAAAAAAAATATTGTTTTCTCAAAAGCTCTTAACGTTGTCTCTGTGATTCGGCAGTACCTGTTTTCAAGGATCACCGTCACTCTGTATCTCGTGAGCCGCAAACCGTTTAAGTGACATTTGTCAAACATCACAGCGTAAAACATGGAGTTAAAATGTTAAATATATATAAACTGTGCGGTCAACAGACACAGAAACTATTCCATTCTCATTGAACTTAAAATACATATATTTCAAAACAGAAACAAAAGCTTAAAACACAAAGCAAAAGCAGGCAGAATAATCAGACCCGTTTACGGCTGTACTCCCGACTCCTGTCCCCTTTATATAAGATTATTGCTGTGTTTAGTTTTACTGTGTGTTACATCATCAGCCATCAAATTAAAAGTGAATTCAGGCAAAAATGAAACGTCCACAACAGACCATTTCCTTCTGTGTGTGTGTGTGTGTGTGTGTGTGTGTGAGAGAATCATCCCACAGCCCTAAACTTTTGTGGACATTTCATCTTTGGACAAACTGTAAAGCCTCGGTCAAAAACGAGGCTCGTTTCAGCCCAATCAGTTCTGTGTCGTCGGAGTAACGTATCAGAAGGGAGCTTTTTTTTCTGGAGGTTTTCATGCACCCTTGTCCACCTCCCCTCTTCTGGCTTATTCTTCAGTTCAGATGAACTTCACTGGACTTCCCTTTCAAGGCTTGGTTGACATCACTGTACACACTGGGAGCTGAAACTTCCCAGAAGGCACTGCAGCCTTTTCAAAAAGGGTGAGAATCATGTTGTAAAAAAAAGAATAACATTACGCTTAAAAATATATAACTTTTGATTAGCTCCATGTTGTACACGGAAGCTTACTGAACAGCACGCCAGGAAATTAGCATGCTAGTCAACCAGCGCGTTTGTGAGCCGCTACAACTTTGCAGAGAGTTTAAAGCAGGAGGCTCAGCTCATTAGGGGAAGTCGACAAGGGCGCTTTGAGCCGTATCGAAACACTGCAGTGATTGCTGCCTGGACCCCAGTGAGTGTTACTGATAAACTCACAGTGTACACACCTAGACAGTGATCACACGGTCATTATGTCCTCCCTCGCTCAGACAGAATAGAGGAGACGGACGGGAGCTCTTGACCGAAGCGACTCTGGTTTTCTTTTTTTACGGCCTCTCTATCCGTCTCTCTATCTTCTGAGGCAAAACCCTGCCGTTCCGTCCGGCCCCCGGGGCTGCCGAATAACGTTACTGTTGGAATGAAGAGATTCTGATGGCAGTCTAAAAAGAGGAAAACGTAAACATTGTGATGTTAAAGTTAATATTAAAATCCTGTAAACATACAGAAGATTCAGCTTTTTCTGTACAGTGCAACAGTGCTGACTTGAGAGCATGAGGTTACAGGAAGCTACACAACCTGAACAACACACAGGAAGATACACAAATGACCCGGGATTTGCCAGGGGTTTGTTTTTCAGGGCAGGTTAAACGTGTTCTGGAGAGAATTGCACCTTTAGATCCGATAAATTGTTTCTGTAACGTGTGACTGTAAAATGATCTTTAATAAATGTTGCGTTTTCAGAACCAATGACTGTAATGATGCACAATAACACCAGATAAGATCTAGCATTAATCCACTAGTCATAATATTACAATATAATTCACGACTGTAGTTTAAACTCACACGAGGACAACAGTCAGTAAAACACGTCCTGTCCGAGCGTCTCACCTGTCCGAGTCGTCTCTTTCCCTCGCAGGGTCTTCAGCACTTGTGCTACCCAGAATCCTCCTCCGAGCCTCGGCGTACTCTGCTTCCCTCTGCTTCAGAGATTTGGGCTGCTGTGCGGGTCGAGAGGCCGCGCCCTGTGCGTTTAGGACCCCGTTACAGGGAGGGCGCTTCAGGATACGGATCTGAGGAGGCGGAGCCGCGGGCAGCGAATCGTCCTGAATCACCACACCCGTCTTCACAGGTACACTTCTGATAAAGTACAGAACAGAGCCTACATCAATCGACTTCAATCCTAGATATGATTTGTTTTAAATCCATAAAGAAATGTGAATCAAAGCACACTAAATTTTGTATGGCATGTTGTAGCCTAGTGCTTAAGCTGGACGACCAATGGGAAGGTTGTGAGTTCGAATCCCAGGCTGCCACTGTGGGGCCCCTGAGCAAGGCCCTTAACCCTGTTACTCAGTTGTATAAAAATGAGATTAAATGTAAGTGACTCTGGACATAAGTGTGTGCTAAATGCTGTAAATGTAAATATTCTAAACGGTGTTTCGATTCGTTCGTGCATGCGAGTCGATTCCTTATCGATTCGTTTAAAGGAGTCGTTTTTGGCTATAACTCTTAACTCTTAAAACTCTTGTCTCATTGTAAAGCGGTGAAAGTGTGAAACAGATCTTACTCAGATTTCTGACTGATTTTCAGCTTCGCTTCGAGCCGCCTGTCGATTTCCTGCAGACAAAATACAAGTGATTCAGCTGGCATTAGGACCCGGGGGACCTCCCAGTTACACTGCCGTTAGCCAGTTAGCTCGAGTAATGCTAAGTGCCACAATTCACACAGAAAGCATCAATATGCACGAAAGACAACAAATAACCACAAAAATGCTAATATAAATTCATTACACGTTGGTTTGCGGTTGTAATTTCTAGCCGATATCCTCTGAATAGTAGAAAAGCTGCGCTAGTCGGCTAAGCAACAGATGCTAATGATGAGCCGTCAGGCCTGTGAGCCGCTACACAACAAGCTAATGTAGCTAATGTAAGCCAAACAGATTCCTCTAAATTAAATGTCTTACTCCGCTATCCGCTGCTTCTTCCCAGTTATCGAACACATCTTCGTCCTCCATGATTCGGAAACTAATAGCTATTTAGCCGCACAGGCTATAACGAATCAACAACAATCCTACACGACTCTTTCGCATACTTTTATGTTCGGTAAATTGTAGTGACAGCGGGAGCCACTAGAGGGCAGCAAAGCTGCGCGTCCCCTAGCGGCTCAGAGTGGTAGTGCAACTTTAACATAAACAAACAAACAAACAAACAAACACTGAACGGATAAAAAGTTTACACTCCGTTAAAATGGCAGATTTTTATCATTTTATATCATTGAAACCGAGATAAACGATGTCAGAAACATTCCCACCCTCAATTTCATACGAAAAGGAAAGTAAACACTCATACTGTGACATAGTCACACTGACTTCAACATTTTGCTTTAATGTAAAATGACAGAAGGTTCTGCAGGAGCAGGGATGAGGACCTGTGGCACAGGGATGAACAAAGCCTTGGCCTTTCACTTCTTATATCCAAAATAAGTTCAGTATTAACTACAAATCCACATTTTTTTGCTCCCTAAATGACTAATGCTTTTCTGAAGTATTTTGGCATAACGTGGACGAGTTCATGATGTTCCTCAGAGAAACACCAACAAATCTTCATGTCCACTGAGTCGTATCTGTTTTGGTGGTTGTGAACATTCTGGAACATTCTCTCTGATTCACACTGATTTTACAGGAAACCACTAGACCACATTAACATGTTAACCCTGTGCCTAAAAATAGAACAAAGGTAAAACAAACAGTTCACATGGAAGGAAAAGTACAAATTCGATTCCGTTTTCTTTCTCACACTGAGGCGTGTTTTACTAAAACTTCTATCACCCTTGTGTTTCATTTTCACTCAGTATTAAGTAGGTGTACGATCAAATCCGACTGCGATAATCAGACACAAATTTTTACACAACAGGAGATGGAAGATCAAACACTTATCTGGTTGTTGACATACTTTTGTTCCTTTTTAGAAGACAAGCTGCACAGTTAAACCAGGAAATCAGTTTCGTTCACTTCTGTCAACATTGGACTACTTTCCCTAATAACAATAATAACAATAATAACAATAATAATAATCCCCAAATAAATCTGCTCACACTTTTTGAATTACCATGTTTTCAGAAATCACCGTAACAGCTCGTGCTCCTAACTTCCTGGAAAATTCTTGAGTCATAACACATCACACGTTATTTGTGTTTACCAGCTTCAACATTTAACTGCTTAAAATTAAAGTAAGGCGCCGAGTTAAGATTACGTATCGATGGATATGTAGAGCAACGTGATCGTTTCCTTTTTACAAAATACTTGTGTTATAAATAAAAAAAAACACAATAGTATTCCTGTCAATGTTTCAATACGGTTAAAGACATTTATTTACACCAAATGATTCTCATGATCTCAAGATCAATGAACACAAATGATGAAATGAGAGGCAGAAAAAGGGAGAGAGAAGAGAGAAAGAATATGACTGTTATATTCAAGTTTTCTGGATTTTTTTTATTTGAGTAAGAAAATTTGAAGTGCCCACAAAACAAACCCTCAAGACCTGCCATCCCAAAGTCTTCAATATTTACAGCACAAACATTTACGTTGATGTTCTTTTTCCGCTCGTCTCAAGGTTGAAATAAAAAGGGGCGACTTCTCTGGGGTTGAAGCCATTTTTGCCAAGTTTTTTTTTTGTTTTAAATATTTAAAATATTTACAGTCCCGCAATCACAAAACTCCAAGAGCCGGCATTTAAACCTACGCTAACATGGATTAGCAAAGTGAGTGACAAAAAGCAACAAAGCAAGGCTGATGAGTCGATCCTTTGAAATGTACATTCCCAAAGTTATTTCTCCTGACCGATGAACGGAGTGCAGGATACTTTTAAAAAATACATTAGTCTGTTACATTGATTTGTAATCTCCATCTTTTTAAAAAAAAAAAAAAAAAAAAAAAAAAAAAAAAAAATGTGGGGGGCATAATCATGAAAGACATACAAAAAAAAAAAAGAAAAGGAAAAAAAAAAAAAAAAAAAAATCCTGATTTTCCCGAAAGAATTTCCATGAGTTTTAAAAAAAACAAACAAAAAAAAACCCACCAATAAATACAAATACAGCAGAGAGATGTGAAACGGGAGATAAATGTGGAGCGGTGCTGCACACACTGATATGTAGAATTCCGAACACCACCGGTTTCTCCTGAGCTCCATCAAATCCAAAAAATGCAAACGTGTCCATGACATCGAGGTTTATTCAAGTCCAAGTTTAAAGGACGCAGAAGATCACACAGAGGTGATGACAATCATGAGGTGAGGCGAAATGCTAGAGATCTGGTTGATGAGGTCAGGAGCAAGCCGTGAAAGGTGAGATTCTGAAAACTCGCACGGAGGGAAGATCTGTAACACGTAGGCAGGCTAGAGGAGAGAGCGGGAAAAACAAGAGGGTCACACGCTTGATAAGTCTTTACATGATCCTTAGAGCTCATTCACACGCATTACGTCGAATAAGAGTTAAGTTGATTAATCGAAGTTGTTTTCTGTTGGTTTTAGTGTCTGAACAGAAGAACTGGTGTGAACACAACAATGAGAGCATCTTACTACGGTCTGGTTTCAGGTGAACTCTGTAAAAGCTGTGGAAATGCTGAATATACTGAAGATATACACCATCAAAAATAATGCTGAATGTTTTGATGAAGTTACTTATACAATTACCGAATCGTTTATATTTAACGCCCAAGAACCCCACCAAGTGGTAGAACACACTAAGGTTCCACTCAATATAGACACAAATATAAAAGTAGCCATAACTTTAGACAGGGAAAAAGCATGATCATGAGGGACGCACTCACCTGATTGGAGCCAGGATTGGGGACGTTGATGATGCCTGCAGCCAGTTTGGCCTTCAAGTAGTTAATGAAGGCTGATTTGAGCACTTGTGTCTGTGTCACAACATCTTCCTGATTTAGACCGCAAGGCATGGCGAGCAGCAGGCAAAATTCGCTCTCACCCTACAGACAAAAGGGGGGAAAAGTTGTAAGGTACAAACTACACGAATATCACACAGTCTTACTGTCAAATTATAAATATTCTAAAAATATTTTTTTCAATATAGAAAAAAGGTTTTTGAAGAAAAATTGACATAAATTGAAAATCATACATAGTTCATAAACTTACAGTCATTCTGCGAGCTACTCCTTCAAGCTGTTGCGTTTCTAATCTCATCCTCTGGACAATACGCAAAGGAGGTCCAGTTTCAGGCACGGGAAGCGAGCGCAGGCCAAGAGACTTGTTTCCACACACGAAGTGCAACTGGACGGCAGCAGTTTCATTTTTCAATGCCAGCAATCCTTGCCAAACGATGGGATATTTCTGTTCAAGACAAAAAAGTGCACATAAAAATGTAGTTCTTTATGGACACAATTTAAGCACTTAAACTGTTTTGCCCCACACCTGAAAATTCGGTCTTTGTGCCTTACCGTGAGAAGCTGTACCATGTTGATTTGCTGGTGTCCAACATGCTCCACTTGATTTTCTGTTTGAACCTGGTTGTGGTCAGATTCTTGACTCTTTATTAAACATAATAAAAATATTTTTTGAATTAGAGTAATGCAGATATAAAAATCATACATTTTTAACTCCTCAGTACAAGGTTTCAAAACTTACCTGTGACGGGGTGATGTTGCGAGGAGACTGGCTGATACCCATAGATGAATTTTCAGGAAACTGAGAGTGCACAGTACGCAAGTTGGTGTACATGTTAGAATACTCCGAAAACGGCTGCACGGTCCCTGAAGCGATCAGAGGAACACGCTTAGGAGAAGCCATGGCAGGCAGTGCACCACGGATTCCAAGTATTCCATCTTTCCCAGGGGGTGGTGTGGCCCTCTTTATTTCAGACTGCTTCAGGGGATCCTTGTCAGACACACCTTTCTGCAAAAGGTGCGCCCGTGGAGAGAGTGAGGCTGTAATGCTGGTCGCGGTCGAAGTGGGGGGGACAGCATCCGTTATATGCCCCTGATGCAGCTCGGCAGCTGGACGTTCCCCCTGCGGGTGGTATATCAGCATCCGCATGTCTCTTGGTTGCATGTTAAGCAGTGGCAAGCCGCTGTGAAGCGCCCCACGGTATTCTGCTTGTATTGACTCTTGTTTGAGCTGAGTCGCCGGTGGCCTTCCAAGTGCTTGATGAAAGCGTCTTGCTGCCTCCTCATCGCTTGGGTCATGACCTCTTGCACTGGCTGGATTAACTTTTAGAACCATTTCTCTGTTTCCCACGGCCTGAGGAGACGTAGGGCGTTGCTGTCCAGGTGCCCAAGATGAAGTGAGGCTTTCAGTGTGAATTCCATAGTTCATAACTGATAACGGAGGCGTGTTGACTCTTACGTCTGCCTGAGAAAGGTGACCCATAGAAATTGCCTGACCCACACGATGAGGGGACATTCTGCCAAGGCTGCCATGCGTGCTATGAGGAGGCATTATCACTGACTGTTCAGAGTGATGCACACTAGGAACATACTGAGACATTGCAGGTAAACCGGTTGGTAAGACCATAGACACACCTTTAGGAGACGAAGAGCCAATGGGGGAAGGCACTTTGGAAAAAGAAGAATGGGGGTGTCCGGATTTCCTTGGCGAGCGGGGTTCCTGTTTGGTCTGAATATGTGAAGGGGCTCTCTCTGTAGCGCCTGGAATGAACCCGACGTGATTGCCGCCTGTAGAAGGAAGGTGAGGGCTTATGGCAGGACTTATAGTAGACACCCAGGAAGATTTGACATTTTCCACATTCAAAGGTTCGTTTCCTTCTCCTTTCTTTGAATGCTTCATCAGCATTGTGTATTCCGAGTGATGGAAACCCAATACCTGTGAAGGGCCAGGTGTCTGCTGTAATCTTTTCACAACCCCACTTTGCACTGGAGGGAAAGAGTCTAATTTGTCCGATCCAGATTCATGCTTAGTAGAAACATTTGTCTGCGACTTCAAGGAATGACAATGGTCCACTGGAGGTACTGAACCCTTAGGCATGTCTCTTTGGGACCCACTGAAAAGTTCCTGTTTGAGCTGAGGCATCGACACTAGCTGCTGAGATTCTATGTCCACTGCGCTAGGTGGCGGAATTTGACTGATTTTGGCACTTATGCGTTGTCGTCCCTCGATCTTCTGACCTGAGTGACTCAGCACTACCACTCCTTCAGAGGTGTTTACCCTGAGACCTGCAGTGGGGCCTGTACTCAGGGATGTGCTCTCCACTATATAGCGACCTGCATTCCCACCCTCTTCTCCAGCGGGTGGTCCGTGATAAGTGCTAACTTCCTCTATGCTGGCCTGGTACATCTGTTTTGGTGGCTGCTTTTCTACAAACGGGTTAACGATCGAAAGACTGGGTTTCTCCTCAGATTCAGGGGGGTTGCAAACTCTGCTGATAACTGAGGTAGCAGTGGAGGCGATGACGGAAATCACAGATTTCTCGTTAAAGATCTGCTTTGACTCTGTCAACGGTAACGACGACGGCTGGCGAACTACCGGCTGAGCTGGCATAGAAGGTTGCCTGCTTTCATGCAGTGAACTCTTGACATCTCTTGACTCTTGACTCTCTCTGACATGCATGCTTCCAGAAATAGCAGTCGCCTCCGAGATCGGAACACCTCTCGGTTTTGCAAGAATCTTACGCAGATCACTGGTGTTAGGATCATGAGCGAAGGAATCGGACAGCAACGTAGGGTTTTCTAACGGAGTTGTGGGAGTGGCTGAAGGGGAAACAACTGCCGTCTCTTTAGGCTGATTCAATCTGTCTGTAGGGGAAACTGACAGTCTGCTTGGATGTGAAGGTTTGAGGCAAATACTTGTGGGAGAAAGAGGAGGAGATGTACACTCAAAAGGATTAAGCTGAGGCTGGACTGATGTGGGGCTTTTGCTTGCTGCTGGACTAGATGATTTTGGCAAGTCAGACGGCTCTTTAAGACCGCTCTCAATCACTTGAGGAATTTCAGGGACAATATTAGCAGTTACATTGCAATCTTGCTTTGATAAGGGGGAAATAACAGCAGCAGCAGCAGCAGCAGCAGCAGTGGGTAGAATATCTTGAACTGCTGGTGCTGTTGTGGTTTCTGAGGACTTAAAAGAAAGATTCTCAGGTTCCACTACCATACTATCCTTAACGGGTTCCTTTTTGCTCGCAGCAACCTTTTGTCCTTTGGTCCTCTTTTGGGCTTTTGGTCTTCCTTTGCCTCCTTTTCTTGGTGTCCCAACGTTTGAAGCGTCCTCTTGGACAGTGGCCGGGTTGCTGCCGTCAACTACTTTGGCATCTGGGACTAGCGTTTGAATGGCGTGTGGGTCCGGATCGACGACAGTGCCGACAACTTGGTCTTGAGGCAAGCTGCAAGACACGTCCTCAGACGTTATGGAATCAATAGCGGCAGCAAGTTCAGTTTCACTAGCAGGATTGGCCGGCTTGTCTTCCTCACGCCCCTCTACAAGGTCAGATAAAGGAGCTTGGGACTCATTTGTGTTCTTGAACTGAACAAGTGCAGGGTCTTCTGTAAGCTTGGCAATGTTCTCTACAGCTTGTTCAAGCTCTATCTGGCGGGACAGCAATGCCTCATGAGGATCTGTGACCTTTGGGGGTGTTGTTACAGACTCTTTATTACAATCTTCCTCTACGGGTACCTTCTCAAATCTAGGATCCAGTATCTGATCTTTGGGTGATATTCCCGGCACCACCTTTTTAAGACAGTCGTCATGCCCCGATTCATCCTCACCACTTTGCAGCATCGCCTTTACCTCGGTCACATCAAGCCTGATCCTGAGATTTTTGAGTACAAGAGATTTATCCTCCGTCATTAACTTTGAACTACAAGTTATTCGAGTACTTTTTGTTCTCACACTTTTGTCCAAAGGTAACTGCTCTTGGACAGACTCACAGAGTTTATCTTGACTTCCAGTAGGGCTTTCTATTTGAGTAATTCTGTCTTTTTCTTGTTTTGTTTCTGAAATGCTTTGTGGCTTATTCTCTTCCTTTGACTCATTTGTCACCGAAGGGCCACCATCATGCTGGCCGCTGCTGTTCTGAGAATCCACGTTCATTTCGGCAGCAATTATAGCATCAGACATTTTATCAATTCTCTCTCCTTTTTTTGCTAATCCAGACCCAGCACCTTGATTTGCAGCTTTGTTTAAATAGGGGGAATGTTTTCCTTTGCCTACTTTGGTGACGGCTTCGTTGTTTCCAGTTTCACTGATCTCAAACTCCTTAGTTTCGGGTAATTTTGTCCGTTCACTCTTCGCAGCTGAAAAATCCTCTCCTTGGCGCCGATTCTTAGGTGGACGCCCCCGCCGCACGGTTGGCAATACAGAAACGCTGTCTGGTTCCGGTTGCTGTTGCCCTGCGTCTTTGTCTACACCACGTTTGCGTGCCCCACGCGGCGATTCCACTTCCCTGGCAGTTTGGGATGTAGATTCATCTTCTACTGGAGTGGCGTAAACGGAACGTACATTTCTACGCCTCGCTCTCACAGGGGGAGTGTTTTGTTCTACACTTTGTTCGGTCTCAGGGCTATGGATGGGTGACTTGCCAGTAGACTTGGCATCCGCAATTGCTTTAGATGAATCCACTCTTGGAGATGTGGAGCGCTTAAGCTTTTCTCTATCAATCCGCTCACTTTTGCGAGTGCTTTGTTTATCCGATGCGTTCGATGGGGTCAAAGGGGGTACTGGGGTTGTAGGCGAGGTCTTGCCCTTCTTGCTTCTGGACTTTGGGGGAGGAGAGAGAGGTTCGTCCACAGTATAACTGTCTATACTTTTTGACTCAGTTTCTTTGGAAAGAGGTTCAACTTCCACAGATACAGCTTCTGGTTTCTCTAATCTTCCTTCAGCTTCATCTAAAATCTTAGGAGAGGAAGGATTCTGTAATTCAGGGAGCTCAGTTTGTGGCTCAGATTTGGGTTCAAAACTCACTCGAGTGTTCACGGTCTGTGTCTCGCTAATGAAGCACTGCTCAACATCCCGGACACTGGACTGTTCCATCTCTTTAGTAGGACTTTTAATTTTATTCACTAAGGCCTGAGAGTCTTGGGATTCAGATCTATTTGACTCAGTGGGTTCTTTAGGCAGTGGATTTGTCAGAGAGACTAAAGTCTGTTCTGACAGTTTTTCTTCTTCTTTTGCTGAAAGACTAAATTTAGGGGAAGGTACTTTGACATTACAAACATCTTGCTGTGGAGCCATCTCCTTAGTTGTTACAGCAGGAGGAGGTTTCTGAGTTTCTTGAACAGGAAGTGGTTGCATGAACTGCACGGGGCTTGACTGAGGTGCTTGTACGGGGCTGACCGGTTTAATCTCTGCTGGCTCAATAGCACCGTGTTGTTCTTCCTCCGGCGTTTTATTAACGGCTTGTCCATCAACGCCTTCCTCTTTTTTGGATTCTTGCTGAGACTGCTCTTTCCCCTTCTGTTCCTGCAGTCTTGTCAACTCTAAAAAGCGATCGTAGAAAAGAACCACTGGTTCAGAATCAGGCTGGCCTTCAATTTGGCTTTGCTGGTTTGCTGGAAAGCCCGTACCATGTTCAGGGTCTTCGTGCTTTCTTTCAAGATGCTGAAGTCGCCTTGAGTCTTGCTCAAAAATAGAACTGTGGAGAAAACGAGAGGCAAACAGCTCTCGCCGTTCCGGTTCTTCTGGTTTAGGATCTTCTTTTCGGTCATCTAGTTTATCCTCAGACTCGCTCCGTATTTTCTTCTTCTTCATGTACCACGAAGGAGTCGGTCGTGGCGTTGCTTCCACCTTTTCTGTATCTTTTCTGCTTCTGAAACTGGCAAAATGAGAGTCGCTGTCCAAAAAAGACCAGTTGTCTTCCCGTGAAGATGATAACGATTTTGCCCGCTCCAGCAACGCTTTAGTGTCTGGTGTAATTGTCTGGTCAAGGGCATATGAACAAAACTTGTTCCTTTCCAGTGAGCCAGTTAGTTTGGATTCCGATAGTCTGTCTCCGCGATGTCTTTCAGGGAAGGACAGTGAGGTGGAGGGCATGGGAGAGTTTGGTTTGTGTTCTCTATCTTCTTCAGAGTCAGAGCGCACCTCGCCTGGCTCTAAATCAGGCCAAAGTCTATATTCCAAATACGACCGATTGAGTCGTCTTTTTTCCGAAGTCCTTGAAAAGTCAGGTAACAAATCCTGCTTTAGGCGACTTTCCCAACGCCTCTGCTCATCGTGTAGTGACGTGCTTAGTTTGGACACCTGTGAGGTATGGACACGTTTAACCGTTAGCTCCATGTCCTGGTGAGAACCGTCTTCTTGTTTAGGTTGTTCTTTTACCTCTTTCACGGTAATTAGTTGAGGAACATCTGTGTATTCTTCCTCTCCTTGTTGAGAGGTATTAAATCTGGGTGAGTTTGTACTCCACTCTGACTCTTCGCTCTTTGGACGGAAAATTCGATACACCCGCTCTCTTTTGGTACCAACCTCTATGTCTAAGTGATCTTGTTTCTTGGTTTTACTCGGGGGAGAATTATCAGTAACGTCCTGGGGTGGCTTGCCTACCTCATGCACCAAACTACGGTGTTCGAAATCTTCCGCGTCTACACACTGCGGAGTTTCGGGTTTTCCTGGTTTGTCAGGCTCTTGGAGCTGCTGACGAAGTCTTCGGTTCTGCTCCATTTGCTTTCGATAACTCTGAGAAAGATCTATGTCCAAATACTCATCCTTGCCTTTGTTGTCTTTTTCTGGAGTTCCGTCGCTCGAAAATAGCCTTGACAGGCTTGGTCCAGACTGGGACTCCACATTAGGCTCAGAATGCTCCTCTTGCTGTCCAGATGAGTCTTGTGAGTCAGCTCGGTGCTCTAATTCGTCCCTTAAATGAGAAGACATCCTCTCGGTTTTAGACTTAGAATGTTCTTTCTTCTGTCCCTCTTTATCTAATGTTTTCACATCGCTTTCTCCTTCCTTTGAATAAGATGCCCCGATATCCGCGAGTTGATTAACACCCGTGTTCTGTTCGTCCTCAAGGCGACTTCTCTTCTGTTTTAAGGCTTTGCCACCGGGATCGCCAAAACGCCTTTTTCGCGCCGCAAGCCTGTCAGAATCCAAAATGGATTCTTTCCCTTCGTTTCCAATTTCCGATTTGAGTTTCTTTGATCTCCCTTTGTTATCCCGATCAACCGAATCAATTTTAGCACCGTCCAGCCTTTCTTTTTGCGACTCCAATCGAGACATCACATCAGTAGGAGAAGGTTCACCCTCACTTTTGTGCCTCTGCACTCTGTTCTCTGAGCTCTCTGCATCTGAACCCTTCATTTTTCCAGAATTTGAATCCAGACTGGGCTCCCTGTCTGCTTCAGAATAAGGTACACTAGGAGATTGCACTTTACCCCTTCTTGATTTCGTTTTCTCGCCCTTCTCTCTCTCGGATTTTTCTTTGCGCCTTCCACGCTTGCTCTTTTCTGTCCCACTTACGCGGTCAGCCTCAGCCTGATCAATTTCTCTGTCCAAATTCTCTGGTTTGTAATCCACTGGAGACTTTTCAGACTTTTCAAACTGAGGAGTAGGTGATAAGGAGCTACAGCTTTCACTTCTCTCAGATGAGTGCCTGTACACACGTCGCTCTGCTTCCCTAGGGACGCGGTCGGATGGTGAAGGGGAGGCAGAAGGGGTTATGGGCCGGCGCGGATGGGACGGGCTCCACCTGCTACGGTCCGCCTCAAAACGTTCACGCTCTCGTTCTCGTTCCCGCTGGATGTAGCTATACTTTCTGATATCCTGTTCAAAGGGGTCTCTGTAATCTCTATATTCACGAGGGTCTTCGTGATACCGTGGGTCATAGTGTTCACCTTGGTAATGTTCTAGTTCCGGATAACGTTCACGACTGCGAGCGGGATAGTCTCGCCTTGGATCATCGGCATAGATACCTGGTGCACGAACATTCTCATAGTACGCCCTCTCTGCTGAGAAATCATGATACGAAGGTCTTCGATCGTCCCTGACAATGAAAAAGGGGTGAAGATTAATAAACTGCTTCCGTCTGACATCGGTATAAACGGATTGTTTGTTTTTCTTATGAAAAACT
Source organism: Tachysurus vachellii (assembly GCF_030014155.1). Lineage (NCBI taxonomy): Eukaryota > Metazoa > Chordata > Actinopteri > Siluriformes > Bagridae > Tachysurus > Tachysurus vachellii. The sequence continues at coordinate 18,616,830 of NC_083481.1, read as the reverse complement.
ATTTTTTTAACAATTTTCTAAACAGTTACCTTCTGTCTGAGGGGATTTCATAAAAGTCACGCATATCCTGTCCCGATGCCTGCATAGAGCGATAGAATGCCACTTGGCTCTCCTGACTGGCAAAATCAACCTGCAGAGGACAAGCACACACCTAATGTAACAGGTACACGGCTAGCAATATCGTTCCACGCTTGACGTTCATTCATCCGAGGCAACAGGGAAATTAACTTTGGTATCTACCTTAATTTTGTTGCCACCAATCTTCCATCCTTTGGTCTCTCTTACTGCAGCTTGTGCAAAATCAGTGTTGTTGTATAGAATCAGGGCCATCCCTTTCAATCTGTCAAACACGACCTACAAAATTGCGATAATTAAGCAGGTTTCAACACGAAATGCAAAATACAAAATCAACTGCACAAATCAGACATGTAAAATACCTTCACCACGTGTCCATAGCGACAGAAGTGCCGTGTGAGGTACTGCTCTGTAATGTTAGAAGACAGACCGTCTAACCATACGCAGGTCGTAGGCATACTCTTCCCAAAGCCAAGCTGCAAAGGGCAACCAGACAGCAATTTTGAGTGAAGGTGCATAAATGTGATTAAAGACTTAAGTTTACTAAAGTAGCTGGACAAATACCTTGAGTCGGTTGGCTCCCAGATATTCTCCATCCATTTTCTTAATAGCTTTACACACACTGGCGATGTCAGAGTACTGCACAAAGGCATACTGGGGGACACCGTTAACTCTCTTAATATCGATATCCTTAAAAGAAAAGAAAAAAAAAAGTGTGGGGTGAAACAAGCACACTGGCAAAACATTAAGGATGTGAGCAAGGTGGAAGTGCGGGGTCTCCAGTAAACAACGGAGTCGACTCAAACGCTTACCACTATCTCTCCAAAGCGCTGAAAAACATCAAGCAGTTGCTGGTAGTTAGTCGTTTTCTCCAAATTCCCGATAAACAAGGTTCTGGTTGCCTTTGGGTGAAACTCATCAATCCGCCCATCCAGCGGCCGAAACTCGTTCTCACTTTCTGTCTCTGTGTTAGAAGACAAACGGGTAAGCGACTAGCGAGAAGCTGGAAAACTACAAAACACAACAGAAGCAACACTCACCAGGGCCATTCCAAGCGGTCACTTCGATCAGCATACCGAAGAAAAGCTTTCCTTTCGACACACTGAGAGCTTTCTCCTGGTCTTCCTGCTGTCTGAAGAACACCAAGCCGTATCGCTCCTCTGAGGCCCCATGAATCTGCACTGAGGTTACCTTCCCATACTTCTTAAACTCATGGAAAAGTCCATCTTTCAGACTTGTGTCTAGAAGAGAAAACACACGGTCACTGATCTACTGTTACCGTAGTTTAAAAAAAATGAGGAGATAAAAACAACACCCAATTCAACAAACACCCAGTTTTGGTACCAACCTGTGGATCGTACAGGGAGGTTCTGGACCCTGATGCCAAAACTTCTACGCGGTTCATCACAGTCCAGAGAGAGTGCAGGAGGTGCCGGAGGTGGGTGAGTGGCTGCAGACTGAACTGAGCGTGCTCGGGACCCCTCACTAGAACTACTATTGGAGTCACTGCTACAAGACGACAGAAAAACACCACCATTTCAGAACAAACACGTACAGTACTGAAAGACCAACTCGCTTTAATGATAAAAGCAAGCTGCTAGAGTTTAAAATCCCGGAACAGACTCTGTTGTCTGTATAGTCCAAGGACATCGTTTCTTTTTCAAATCCATGTTCTTAAGTATCTCCAAATTCTCTTTTTACATAGCCTATTAAATACAACAATTGCCATGTGAAACCATGGTCTCAAAGGTTCTTAAGAAACCTGCAAGTAGAGAAGGACGCACTTAAAATTAACATTTATTCAAATTTTGCCTTTTAAATCGTTGCATCCACTCAAACTGACAAAAGTCCCAAATGACAAATGCGAAGGGTTTGATTCTATTTCAAGAAAGAAAGCAGTTAATGGAAAGAAAAAAAAACACCTACCTGCCACTTCCGGTACTGCTGGTGCTGCTGACTGAATCGGAGCTGGACGACCGGCTTCGGGAACGTGAACGTGGACCTCTGCCTGGAGAAACAGGAGCTCTTTTTGGGGAATGGGAAGCTTTGGGGGTCTGTCCTGTGGTCCTTTGTGGAGAAGGGTGCCGTGATTGAGAGGAATGAGACGATCGACTTCGGCGATGATGGTAAGTCCGATCAACACGCCGTCCCCTGTCATCGCGGTATGGATCTCGCCGGGCGGACCCAGACAGAGTGAAGGGGTCACGGACTCTAGACTCAAAATGAGATTCCGGAGTGTCAAAACCCCCACTAATCGCACTAACCGCGGGGCTGGCCCCAACTCCAGAGGCAAAAATAGCACGGTCTCGGTAATAGTCCGTGTTGTAGTGCCGCGGCCTATCGAAAGTGCCACCGCGTTCGTGGTGTCCGTATGGATTATGCTCGTACGCTCGATCCCGACTGTCTGAACTGCTGCGAAAGGGACAGAAAGAAATAAGAAAGGAAAGACAAAATTCAAAATCAACTAACAAAAACAACTTCATGCAAAAGTACAACACTTAATATTCTCAGTGATGACTGCGGGAACTTTGATTGGCTGTAAGTTGAAGCTGTACCCAATTACCACCACTGCACAACTTGATTTAAAACACACAACGGATCAAAACATCTAGCATGTTTCTGTGCACATAAAAAGTCACAGATATCGTTCCTGACCTTGCAATTCTTCCGTTGGTTTAAACCAACTATTTTATTTTCACATAATATAAAAAAATATTATAAACGTACTGTTAATATTTTTTCATTTGGTCAAAAAAACGTCCAAATGCATAGACACACCCTAGACAACCCTGATCAGATGAGCATCAAAAATCTGCCTTTCTTAGTTTTACACTGAATATGAGAATATAACTTGACTAACAGTCACAGAACAGCCCAATTATTAGTAAACATGCACGTGTAAATCACTCCACAGTCGTCTTGTCAATTGGAGGTGTTTAACATCTCACAGATATGTGCCTAACTCTAGAAAGACAGCTGGAGGTGTGGCTTAAAAAGTAGGAAGTGATTCAGATAATCTCTGCACCAACAAAACCAACCCGTCTATTCACGTTCAGATTTAAATAATTAACTTCACTGGCATTTAAAAGCTAGTAAAAACGAAGATGGCGTCTACACTACAGTCTGACTAAAATACTCGTTACCAATCGTCCTTAGATCGTGTGCGTGTTAGTTTGAACTAATTTGTTTAAAACTAGCATACAACACCAAAATAGCTTACACCAAATACAACTCGTTTCTTACTAACTTAATCAAATCCATTTATAAAACATTTGGTTTAGGTACATAAATAACTAACTTGTCTTTAGAAAACTTCACACTTAAGTATACCCAAAAAAAAAAAAAAAAAAAAAAAAAAAGCTAACTTTTCCCACTGCTTTATATTGAAAGTGTTTAGATGCGTGTAGTGTTTCAACATTGGGATTTCTTTCCATTCATCTCAGTGATTGCTTTTTTTTTTTAGACCGGTTGACACCGAAGAAAATCTCTGAAGAAATTTTTTGGCTTCTAAACAAATGCTATAGTCAGAGTCGGCATGTACGTTTTCCCAAAAAAAATAAAAAAATAAAAATAAAAAATAAAAAAAAATAAAAAAAAAAAAAAGGAGGAGCATTTTGAATATTTGCACGCAAACGTTCCGTATGTATTTATCAACGAGCGATAACGTTAAAACCACTGAAAGATGAAGCGAATAACAACGATGATCTCTATCTCGTAAGGGATGTGACTGGCAGCAAGTGAATAAACAGTTGTCAAAAATGTTGTATTAGAAGAAGAAAAAATGGGCAAGCTCTGAGTGACATCCGGGTCAGACCATCTCCAAAAGAGCCGCCATCCACGTGATGGAAATGAAAACGTGACTCATCAGACCGGGCTTGATGAGAACTGCAGCTAATGGCTTGGTGTCCGATACCACAGCATACTTTCAGAAGTCCTTGATGCATTACGGATGTTTTGGCAGCAAAGGGAGGAACTGCAAGTGGTGTTCATGCTAAGGCTGTATGGTGTATGGTGTACGTATTAGGGCTGTGCGTCGGCAAGAATCTGACGATACGATATGTATCACGCTACGTGGGTTGCGATATGATATGATGCGATACGTTGTGATACTGTAAGCAAGGCGATATTTTGGGATATTGTCATTAAGGGGGCCATGGGGGGTTCTTGCAGGGTTCTTTAGTTAAATTAAGTATAAAATGTAAGCTGTTATAAACAGACTATATATATTTTTAGAGGCCTGCTTTAAAATTTCAACAATGTACTAACGTAACAAATGCGAGGCCAGATTCCGGCTACGCTGCAAACATCGTATGTGTATTTCTTCTATTGTTTTGTTAGCGGTACGTCAGAGTGGTGCCTCGTTACGTGCGCTCTCGGATTTGTCGTGTTCTTCGAAGATATGACGTTGGCGTTGCACATTTATCGCAAGCAACTATATTTACGCTAACATTAGTAAAGTCCTAGCATTTCCGGTCGCTAGTTCAAAGATAAGACGACTGCCATCTAGCAGTCAGGATATAAACTCAAAATGAAACAACTTAAAAGAATCTTTTATGAGTTTTTTAATATGGATATTGCATTTGTGAGAATCGATACAGCATTGGCAAACAAAATATTGTGATTTTCTTACACACCTAATACGTATCTGTATAAATTCTAAAACATTTTAAAGTGTACAGGTCACTGTTCAATCTAGCTAGTAAGTATAGTAGCTACACAAACTGTTAGCTTGTCACTCCTTTACTGCAGTTGTGACATGAGCGCCATTGGATTGCCCTCCATATTTTAACTATCATTATTATTATTTTTTTTTATTTAAGGTTCTTTAACACAAAGTGAAGCCAAATTCTTCAAAGCTAACTATCAGCTATCAGCTGCGTTCATAAGCAACTGGAGCAATTCTGAGCTCCCGGTAAAGTTTTTCCAGACAGATTCCATGACACGTGAATCAATGTTATCATTTACGGTTTTTGAGCCTTTTAAGGGGGTTATGTTTATAGTGTCAATTGCTAAACACTGGAATAACTCGGTAAATTAAATGTTAATTTGGTTTCATGTAACAAAATTCTTCATTTTTTTGTAGACAGCTTAGAGGAAGAATTCGCTTTAATACTGAGGTTCAGAGCAATGTGATGTAGCACTTGTGATATGTTTTGTAAATTCACAAAAGCTCAGTTAGTAAAAAAGTAAAAGAAGATTATGAATATATATATATATATATATATATATATATATATATATATATATATATATATATATAAATATATACACACACATATATAATATATATATGCAAAGTTGATCTGTAACTCCAGTTTAATGATGGATTCTGGAGACTAAAGTTTCTGGCATCAATGTTTTATTTGAATAGAAAATAACTATTTAGAGGGCAAATCTATGTAGATAAACGGTTTATGGACGGTCCTGGACCTTTTTTTTTTTTTGCTATTATTTCCTTGTAACGATTTATGCTCTCCAAAATACTGAACTGTGGTGTTAAGACTTAAAGCAACACCAGAGACAAGAATGAAAAATCAGACAGCAACAAGTGAAGTTCAGGAGAGTAAAGACAGCAGAAGGACAGAAACTAATACACTGAGCAAAGAAAGACAGAAAGAAAGACAGAAATAAGGTTTAAAAACACTATGAGATCAGAAAGAATCTGAGAAACCTTTCTATCCAAAAACAGGCAGTGTTTTGTTTTTCATTAAATGCTATAAGCTCTAAGGTTAGTAGGAGTGAGGAAAAGTAAAAAGAGAAGCAATATCTGGGTTAGATAAAGAAAAAGCACAGAGGGTGCATGAGGCAGGGAAATACCAACCTTTTCAGAGCAGTAATTCAACCTACATATTCCAAACACAATATAGGAGGGCAAATGTGTGAGCCAAAAATAGAGGCCAAAAAAAAAAGGGAGGTAAACTGCGCCTTCTTGCTGTCACGATAAAAAATATTCTCCACCGTGAAGAAAGAAGAATATCCAGACAGGACCGAGCTTCACAAATCTACTGTAAGGAGTTCCAGTTCTCAAAAATTCAAAAACTATCCTGACACGACCGAGGAGAACACAAAAATAGTTTTAGAGAAAAAAGCTGATATCCACGTTCTATTCAGAAGTAATCCCATCATTAGTTTCAGGGCAGGATGAAGCAATCACCAAAAAGAGGATTTCTGCTGTTGATAAACAAAAACAAAACAGTAATCCCAGTCTCTGATTGCAGATTAGTTCCATCAATCTTTGGGAATTAGACAGACTTTGGGATATTCCTTTATTTTAAGCCAGTAGGTGTGTTAGTAGAAATCCTCAGCTTTGTCTGTACATCTAAAGTCCACTTGATTTGACTCTGGTACATCCACATTTACACTGAAGGTAAATCCAAACTCGGCTTGCAGGTCCAATATCGTATATCCCAAAAACGTAAAAATAAAATACAGGGTTAGATCCATGACAGGTGTTTCTTCATTTATCCAATCTGGGCATCTTCTGAGCTTCGATCTTCAAGCTCCACGTTAGTCCTGTCTCGCCTTTAGCTCCAGACCTAACATGACTAGCGGGTGGAAAATGATGGAAAATGAAAGCCCTGACCGCATTAGCGCATATCTCCACACGAACCACTGGAAGGCCACCCGAACACGTTACCTTTCTTGTGACTTCTCTTAAATCCCAAGGCACAATTTTAAAACCCTTTTTGACTCGTCCTAAATCCAAATCGGTGTGATACACATCCAGGGTTTGCCACAGCACCATGAGAGACAGAGTTAGCACAATGATCAAGATGGAAGATGGAAAAACAAAACAACTTAAAAAAAAAAAAAGAAGCTGATTCTTGAGTAGATTTTTGGATGAAACTACTTGTGTAAAAAAAAAAAAAAAAATCAAATCAAAACAGAAATAAGAAACAAAAAACATCACATGTACGCACTTAATCCGTTAATGGCATGGTAAATACTTCCACACTGGTGATCCAAGGAAGTACAGGTAAGATCCAACACTCTTGAAGGGGGATGAAAGGAACGCCTAATATCCAAACTCACCAGGTATCCACAAAACGATCGTAATATCCAAACTCACCAGGATATTTTCCACACAGGTAATATCCAGCTCGGAGGAAGGATATGGCTCACACAGTAATCCCAATTATTTGAATAACACACCTTAGAAATCCACACATTCTTAAAAACGAGACAAACAAGATTCATACGGATAATTAATTCCATGAGTGAAGTCGGGCCTCAGAGCTGAAGGGAACAGATAATCAAAAAACAAAATGGGCCTTTCGATTTTTTTTAACCCAGAAGGAAACCTGAAAATGTTTGAAAAGGGTTTAATTTTTGACACCACGGTCCCCCCTGCAGTTCGAAGGGAGACTGCGTCCACTTACCCGTCTAATCTGCGCTCATAGCGTCCCTCTCTGGTGTGAAGCGACACCGGGGGTCCATAAACGGGACCCACAGCTGCTCTTGAGAAACTCGCAACGTCCCTCGTGTGACTGCTGGACGGCGAGGTGTCGTCCAGGCCCCGGACGGAGCTGGGCACTGAGCCGGGCTCATTGTAATCAGTGCGAAGGTCTCTGTCACCCATTTTGTTGACTGCGTTGTGCGCCTTTTGGGCGCTTTTAATGTCGACGAAATCCACGAAAGCTGCCACGCCACCTTCTGAACCTCGCTTACGGAGGACCTTAACACTCTCCACACGTCCATACCTGCAGAAGACACACACGCACACACACACACACCACAGAGAGGAAACACAATCAGAAATATGAAATGACTCGATCATCTGGAACAGTGGATCATTGACAAACAATATAAAACATCCCAAATATGTTACAGTCACATCCAAATGCACATTTATGTGTGTGTCAAATTATTTCTGATGGTTTTTAATGTATTTTAATCATTTTATTACTTTTTAAAGCTACAAACAGTAGCGCATGGAGGAAAGTCCTGGTCTTTATTCCTCATTTTAACACAAATTTTAAAACCAGGTTTTTTTTGTTTAATATTTAAATTTTAACATTATGAAGTTTCATGCTTAAAATGTAAATATGAAGGATTAACAAATTAAAAACCTCTTTAAAAATATATATCAATATTTATTTATTTATTTATATTTTTTTCCTGGGGTCGAAAGATAGTTAACTTTCACGTCAAAACAATTTTATTTCATTTAACCGATTAAAATAAAACCTTTACAACGTAAAATTGAACCGAAACCCCGAGTTTATTAGAAAGCAACGCGATTAGCAACCAGCTAACGTTACCGTCACTAGCTTACCACAGATCCCCATGCTAGCACGCTAACAGCTAGCTTAGCCTTCTGGTCAAACCTCGCGATAAAACAAGATCGTAACGAGTTGTGTTTTTTACACGATTAGTTATACACAGGGGACGAAGTTTACTAATAAACATCACACTCGCGTTTTATACCAAATAAAGTGATTCGTCACTAAACGGCGGTCGGAGTTTTAAACGTATCTCCGCGCTAGCACGCTAGCCGATTAGCCAGATTTCACCACAAGCTAACCGGCTACATAAAGCACGTTAATGGATGAAATGCGTCCCGAAACGTGAATTTTACACGCGTTTAAAGACGCAACACGGTATAAATGTGTGAAATGTCGAGTCGTGTGAGATGTAAACGGTGACTATGTGGGCTGATGTTGTTTGTTTCCGTAACGCGGGCTAAACGAAGGCCCTGGGCGAGCTAACGTTAATGATACACACACACATACACATATACACACACATACACACACATACACACAACTCACCGTTTAAAATATTCCACAATTTTCTCTTCTCGAACATGTTCGGGTAAATTTCCCACCCAAAGGTGTCTGGTTTCCCGAACCATCCTGCGTGTCCCCTTCCCTGTTCATGCACATATGCGTGTTCACCTCTGTATATATAAAATAATATAAAGTATCTGGGGGGTTTAATGTATATTTAATCTGACCGTCGGGAGAAAAATCCGCCTTTCCAAAATGAACGCCGTGAGAAAAAAAAAGAAAAGCTCCTTTTGGCTGCTGCGTCTCAACACGAGCGTGTGAATTCGAGACTGAGCGGGAGCGCGCAAGGCGTGTGAACTCGACCGAGCGGGAGCACGCACGTCTCTCTGCTTGGAGCCTCTGCGCGCTCCCGACACCACAGAAAATACAGAAAATGTCGCCTTCGTGTCAACAACAGAGGACGAAGGGAGCGCGCGCGTTAGCTACCGTAATGCTATAACAAATACAAATATAACTCCGGGGTAACGGACAGAGGAACACAACAAGCAATTAAATATTATTCAAAACGTTAAATTCCCTATTATGACTCGAATACAAACGTGTATTTATTTAAGATTTTAATGAACTGTGAATGAAGCAAAAAAAAAGCATTTTTATATTTTTATATAAAAAGCCATTTATATCTAAACCAGTACACAGTGAAATGAGACCAAGTCCCTCCAGGACCACAGAGCTACATAGTACAACATTGTGCTACATAGTACATACACAGAGCTACATAGTACATACGCAGAGCTACATAGTACATACGCAGAGCTACATAGTACATACGCAGAGCTACATAGTACATACGCAGAGCTACATAGTACATACGCAGAGCTACATTGTACATACACAGAGCTACATTGTACATACACAGAGCTACATAGTACTGTACATACACAGAGCTACATAGTACATACGCAGAGCTACATAGTATAACATAGTGCTACATAGTACATACACAGAGCTACATAGTACATACGCAGAGCTACATAGTAGAACATAGTGCTACATAGTACATGCACAGAGCTACATAGTACATACGCAGAGCTACATAGTACAACATAGTGCTACATAGTACATGCACAGAGCTACATAGTACATACGCAGAGCTACATAGTACAACATAGTGCTACATAGTACATACACAGAGCTACATAGTACATACGCAGAGCTACATAGTACATACACAGAGCTACATAGTACATACACAGAGCTACATAGTACATATGCAGAGCTACATAGTAGAACATAGTGCTACATATTACATACACAGAGCTACATATTACATACGCAGAGCTACATAGTAGAACATAGTGCTACATAGTACATGCACAGAGCTACATAGTACATACGCAGAGCTACATAGTACAACATAGTGCTACATAGTACATACACAGAGCTACATAGTACATACGCAGAGCTACATAGTACATACGCAGAGCTACATAGTACATACACAGAGCTACATAGTACATACACAGAGCTACAGAGTACATACACAGAGCTACAGAGTACATACACAGAGCTACATAGTATAACATAGTGTTACATAGAACATACGCAGAGCTTCATAGTACATATGCAGAGCTACATAGTACAACATAGTGCTACATAGTACATACACAGAGCTACATAGTACATACGCAGAGCTACATAGTACATACGCAGTGCTACATAGTATAACATAGTGTTACATAGAACATACGCAGAGCTTCATAGTACATACGCAGAGCTACATAGTACAACATAGTGCTACATAGTACATACACAGAGCTACATAGTACATACACAGAGCTACATAGTACATACGCAGAGCTACATAGTACAACAAGTGCTACATAGTACATACACAGAGCTACATAGTACATACACAGAGCTACATAGTACATATGCAGAGCTACATAGTACATACACAGAGCTACATAGTACATACACAGAGCTACAAAGTACATACGCAGAGCTACATAGTAAATACACAGAGCTACATAGTACATACACAGAGCTACATACTGTAGTACATACGCAGGGCTACATAGTACATACACAGAGCTACATAGTAGAACATAGTGCTACATAGTATAACATAGTGCTACATAGAACATACGCAGAGCTACATAGTACAACATAGTGCTACATAGTACATACGCAGAGCTACACAGAACAATGCAGAGCTACATAGAACACATGTAGAAGACAAATAAAGTGCATCTGCGCATCAATACAAACACAAAACTGCACCGACCAGTGTACATACTGTATATTCTACAGTACATTGTACAAAAATATAGGAATCTGAACAAGAGGGTTCTATTAAACATGTCTACACTTAATATAATAGTTATATGAGGTACTTTAATGTATCGTGCAAATCAGCAATTGACTAAATGTGTAAGGAGCAAAAAGAGTGTAAAAACAGCATGTAAGCAGTATGATATGGTGGTGTTGTAGACATGGATATATTTTGTATGAGTGTGTATTTGGTGCAGATTAGTGCAACACACAGTTGTGTGTGTGTGTGTGTGTGTGTGTGTGTTGTGCTCAGTACAGTTCAGTTCAATTGTTGTGGAGTCTGATGGCTTGCAGAAAGAAACTGTTACAGTCTGGGTTTGTGGGTTTGAATGCATCGGTACCATTTTCCAGATGGTAGGAGGGTGAAAAGTGCGTGTGAGGGTTGTGTGTGTGTGTGTGGTGAAAAGTGTGTGTGAGGGGTGTGTGGGGTCATCCGCAACGCCAACACCCCTCACATACACTCTTCACCACACACACACACCCCTCACACGCACTCTTTACCCTCACGAGATGGTGCAGTTCCCAAATCAGACAGTGATGCAGCTGCTCAGGATGCTCTCAATGGTCCCTCTGTAAAACGTAGTCAGGATGGGGGGAGGGAGATGTGCCTTTCTCAGTCTTCGTAGGAAGTAGAGACACTGCTGGGCTTCATTGTTGTTCTGTTTTTCATGACCAAGTGAAGTTCTCTGCCAGATAAACACCAAGAAATTTGGTGCTCTTGACAATCTCTACAGATGATCCGTCAGGTGAACTGAAGACTATGAATAGCATTTTTTACCTTCGTGTCTTTATTGTCGAGGTGGGTGAGGGCCAAATGGAGGGTCGTGCCAATTGCGTCATCCCTAGAGCGGTGTGGACTGCGGGGGTCCAGTGAGGGTGGTAGCTGGGTCTTGATGTGCCTCATGACAAGCCTCTTGATGCACTATATCAAGATGGGCGAGTGTATGGGGAGGATAGTCATTAAGACAGGGCACTGTAGATTACTTTGGCACGGAGACGATGGTGGTTGTCTAGAGGTACGTATGGGAACAATGGCGCTAGTCAGGGAAATGTCTAAATAATCTAAAAAGTTACCACATTTCATGCACAATTTCTGCATCTATTTATTATCTTCCAATTATGCAGAGTATTTCTTACAACTTGTAATTTTATTTTACACTTTTAGTTTAAATAATAATAATAATTTGGTTTCCCCAAACTGGAAATGTACAAATAATGGACATAATAGTTCAGGTGAGAACGAGGTGATTGTTTCTGAAATTTAGCTTCTTAACCCTGAATGTTCAGTCTAAATTGTGAGTATTTTATAATCTAAACATTTGATGAGGAAAGATAGGATGAGGTGACATCAGGTGACAGGTGACGTCTTCTAACACCAGCAGCAGGAGTTTCTATTTACGTCGGACTGAAACCGTAGCTGTAGCTGAATACGTCTCTTTTTATTTAGTCTTTTTTTATGGAATCTTTATGAGACCCTCAGTTCAACACCATGAACACGTGATATACGGAAAGAGAACAAGTGAGCAGGTGGTGATGTGGCAGATTCAGTACAAGCACAAAGCTCCAAATCCTCAGTATAACACTGACAACTGACATGACACAGATGTGTCACATGACCTACAGTGTGAGTATGAAAGAGAATGAAAGTGAAAGAGACTCAGGATGCTTCTCTGAGGAGATCTACTGCATGTAGCATCAAAACTCAAGCCCAAAAAAGTGAACATATGGCACATATCGGTTTATTTTCTCCCATCGTTTAGAAAAAACAATACATTTTCATATGATTCAATATCTGTGCTACATAAAACAGGTAGGGAATCTGGTTTAATGTAGAATAAATATCTTTGGTGCACCGGATTACACAAAGAGTGCAAAATAATTTTGACTACACTGGATATGTTCGATATACGTTCTGTTACATCGTCTATAAAATGAAAGGAAATAAAGAGACCTCAATGAGTCTAAATATAAAAATATGCTAACATTGAAGAAATCATTGTTTAAAAAAAATAAGAAGAGGAAGCAATTTTTCCCAGCATTGTTTTCCCAGTACTGCAGTTTGTATACAATCATCATTCTAGACGCAACGAAAGAAAAGTTTTAGCCAAACAATGAAACGTTCTGCCGGTTTATCCGAGATATGTTCTGTAGGGTTTACTTCTATGAATAACCAGTCGTGCTACACTGCTAATGCTAAAGCTATTAGCTTAATATTAGCCCTGTAGCTTTAGCGCAGAATGAAAAAGGCACATTTCAGACAGTGGACACGTCTTGGCTGATTGTCCGTATTTGGACTCGGTGGGCATTTGATCTGTTCCATCTTTGGCCAAACCGTTCTTTTAAATCATGCAGTTTTCGTCGATCACGTGGCACCGAAAGTCTCGTGCATTTCTCAAAGGATCTCTGAATGCTCGGTTGTGTTGAGATTTTATTTTAACGTTAGGCTACAAAACACCACATCTATTAAACAACTTATAAACCTCTTAGCATGTAGCACAGACATAACAAAAACCAAACGGATAGTTTGGATCACACCAAGTTAAGATCAGTATAGTGGTGTTTATTTACAGCTGAATTATTGAGAAATCACTAAATCTCTACTAAACTGTAAACGGAAACGTGACAATTTGAGTTGCAGCGCTAGTTAATTAGCCTGTAGTAGCTAAACTGTTACTTGTGTCATCTTGTAAAATTGTTTAAACACATTCCATGTTAAGCGTCTTATTATAGCTGTTTTTTTTTAGGTGAGTGTTTCTGAGAAGCTATGTGTGTGTGTGTTTGTGTGTGTGTGTGTGTGTGTGTGTTTGTGTGTGTGTGAGAGAGAGATTTGGTGTTTCTGGTGTATTTTGGTACATTAATCCACATTAATCTTTTTGTTCTCACATGAAGTGTGTTAGAATCAGAGCTCTAGTGTTTTTGGACGAGAGCATGAATGCCAAACGACGTAAGGACAGAAACCATTGTTCATTTTCTTGCAGCGTGGATCGGGTCTGTGGTGCTTTGGCGTGAAGCCTCACGTAGCAGGATCAGTGCTGAGTCGTCTGGATCAGAGACAGATGGCAGGGTTTGCACAAGATCTGTCCGTCCAGTGGGTGGCAGCCATGTTCATTAGGCTCCGGGGAGAGAAGCATCGAACACAGCTGGAGGAAAAAAGGAAAAAACTATCTATGAGGATGAGATATTTTGATGGTTTTGCCTGTAGTGTATAACTGAGAACATGAGGGTTTTTAGTAAAACACACACACACACACACACCTACACACACACATACACACACACACACACACCTCACAGCGGTAGCAGTCCTCATGAAAAGATCGTCCAAGACACTCGACTGTGTAGCTGTCCGTCCCGTCTTCTCTTGGGATTATCAGCTCTCCACACACACTGCACTCAGGTGCGTATTTCCTAACACACATACACACACACACACACACACACACACGTACAGGAAGCACATTTAAAGTTATTAATTTAACATGATTGTAGACATGTTTGAAGTTTTTTGCAAATTATTTAACACTAATTGAAAGAGTCTCCAGTGTCGAAAACAAAGTAAATATTTTCAGACATTGAACGTCTCCCAACTACGTAGCTGCTGTGCTCGTGTACCTGTAGTAGTCGTGCAGGCAGTACACCTCCCCCACCTCCCCCTGGGCGAAACGCTGCTCTCCGATTGGCTGCCTGCAGGTGGTGCACACGAAGCAGGGTGGGTGATAGGCTCGTTCCAGCGCTCGGATCACATGATCTTTGATCACCTCACCGCACGCCCAGCACGGCTCCAAACTGGCCTGAGGGAGGAACAGGACCACAACAGGAAGATACACAACTTTTAATGACAAGTGTTTTCCAAAGTTTTAGGAGGAGTAACAAAACTCTAACCTCCTCTAGGCTGGTTAACATCACATTCATTTCATTGAAGAAGAAAGATTCGAGCAGATCAATAAAATCAATCTCAGAAATAAGGCGGACCTTCGCGGTTTGGATAGGGGTCAAAGGTCAACCTAAGTGTAGGTCAGATGAACAGTGTGTGTGTGTGTGTGTGTGTGTGTGTGTGTGTGTGTGTGTGTGTGTGGGAGCTCTGACCTGGTAGCAGTCTTCACACAGAGGGATCCCGGCCTTGTTGTAGTAGATTTTCCCAGCGAGAGCAGTGTGACACTGTCGGCACTGGAAGCAGTTACTGTGGTACGTCCTGTTCAACGCCTCAATCGCCGGCTCACTCAGAGCCACAGGCTTACGACAGAAGCCACACACATCTACACACACACACACACAAATTTTTGTTGGTCTTTTATTTCTATGTTTATCAAAGGTGCATTTTATATTTTTAATCTATTACCAAATTTCTCCACAAGGTCAAAGATGTATTACTTTAGTGAAAGTGACGTGACGTGACATACGGCTAAGTACGGTGACCCATACTCAGAATTGGTTCTCTGCGTTTAACCCATCCAAAGTGCACACACACAGCAGTGAACACACACCGTGAACACACACATTGTGAACACACACCCGGAGCAGCAGGCAGCCATTTATGCTGCGGGGCCCAGGGAGCGTTTGGGGGGGTTCAGTGCCTTGCTCAAGGGCACCTCAGTCGTGGTATTGCCGGCCCGAGACTCGAACCCACAACCATAAGGTTATGAGAAAGACTCTCTAACCATTAGGCCACGACTTCCCCTCTCCGTTTCTATCTCTCTCTCAGTCTGCCTTTGTCATTCTATATCATCATCTGTCTCTAATACAGCAGATGTGTGTGTGTGTGTATGAGTGTGTGTAAGATACCCGGTGTAATCCCCTCCTCAATGTGAGCTCCTGCAGTCACCTGGCTCTGACTCTGACCAGCAGGAGGCGCTCTCTCCACACACACCTGCACAGGAGAGAACAGAGTCTGGGTGAGTAACAGTCTGGAAAAGTCAGAATGACACAGAGAAAGATCTGGGACAGGTCAGACAAGGAACAGAAGATCTCAGACATCAGAATCGTCACACCGATGTATCGTCACTCCCCTGAATCCAGTTTCACTACAGTAACGGGTCAATAATTAAACCTGGAAAATCCCTGAACTGTGCGACCGACATTCAAATAGAAATTCAGCACTTTTCCTTTAACATAATGTTCAGTTATTAGCACCGATGTGCAACTTGTACGGTGCAGATGAACACGGAGCTGCTAAACAACAAGCTGCTAAACAACAAGCTGCTAAACAACAAGCTGCTAAACAACAAGCTGCTAAACAACAAGCTGCTAAACAACAAGCTGCTATCCAGGCAAAAGAGCAAAGGTCAAAGAACAAGAGTAGTGTCTCATTACCGGTTTGTGTGTGCGTGCGTGCATGTGTGTTTGTGTGTAAGTGTGTGTTACACCTTGCGTATGGAGGCCGGTGGCTCGTGGTTGGGGTCAGAAAGGTGGCAGCTGGGTGGTGGAGGAGGCAGAGGAAGGCTCGGGGCTTCAGAAGAGCCCAGAGATGCAGGGTGTGGAGGAAGGAAGAACCCTGCACAATCATCACACACACACACACACACACACACACAGTATGTCAGGCTATACATTTATCTGTTGGTCTCAGGGAGTTTTTCTTTACCACTGTCTTATGGGCTCCTATCCGTCCATCACTAGCTTCTTCTATATCCATCTGCAGCAAGGACTAATCTATATGGAAATATCTTTGTGTGTGTGTGTGTGTGTGTGTGTTGTTTCAATGTTTGTACCCTCAGAGTGTTTCTCCTCTCTCTTGGCTCTGTATGGCGTGTGTGCAGTGTCGGGTTTGTTGCTGTGTGTTTTGCGGAGCTCCAGAGCACTGGGTTGAGCTTCAGCCGAGGAGGCGCCGTGTCCTGACTCCAGGGCCGAGGTGGAGGAAGCGGAGGGCTTAGTGTGTGCGGTGGTGGGACTGACCGGGACGGCCGAGTGCTGTGTGATCTGCGGCGTGGGAGTGACCGTGGCTCTGTATGGAGATGTCAGAGTAATGAAGACAGAGGACACCATCCTCTTTGGTGGGACAGCAGACGTCATGGTGCTGAGGGAAGGAACACACGATTGTGTGTGAGAAATGACGGCTTAGAAAATATTACAGAAATAGTTTTAAAAAGGAAACGTGTTGAAAGCACTTTGGTATCTGATGCAACAGCAGCTGTTAGGATGAGAATCACAATACATCTGAATGGTCAAGCAGTCTGTAAGTAAATAAAAACGGGCTGTCAGAGAGCAGATTAGATGTTGATCTCAGAGCTGAATGTTTTTCTCATGAGCTCATGTGTGCTGTGCTGATTAGCGCTGGCTAACATGAACATAGCTCCACCTCCAGCCCAGGAACATAAACCTGGAACATTTCCTACATTTCTCTCTATATTTATTGTTTACTTTATGAGGGTGAGTCAGATGTAAACCTTCAGAGTGCCACATGAGTTAGAACTGAGTATAATATATTTCTAGAAGAATCCGGACACGTCTTCAGTGCTAGAAATCTCATATGATGAAAAACAAGCTTGGACGTAACCTGTACTGTGTATTTAACACCCGGTCTGATTCACAGCAAAAGATCATTTAATGAAGAACAAAGTTTTTTTTTCACTTGTTGTCTTACACTTACACATACACACATGTACACACACTCCTCTCACACACGCTCTCACACACGCTCTCACACACGCTCTCACACACGCTCTCACACACGCTCTCACACACGCTCTCACACACGCTCTCACACACGCTCTCACACGCACACAACGACAACACATTTACATATATGAAAATATCCTATAGTTCAAAACGGTGTGTACAGTTCACTCATCAGCTATGTGTGCGTGTGTGTGCGTGTGTGTGTGTGTGTGGGTGTGTGTGCGTGTGTGTGGGTGTGTAACCAAACAGAATTATTCATGAATTGTCGATAAACGTGCCACATCCTGCCACTGAACCAGTCCAGTCAGTTCAACACATATTCCAGCTGGATGATAGTGTGTGTGGGGTGTGTGTGTGTGTGTGAGAGAGAGCGAGAGAAAGAGTGTGTGGTGTGTGTGTGTGTGAGATAGAGAGAGAGAGAGTGTGTGGTGTGTGTGTGTGTGTGAGAGAGAGAGAGAGAGAGAGAGTGTGTGAGTGTGTGTGAGGTGTGTGTGTGTGAGAGTGCGTGAGTGTGCGTGTGTATGTCTGTGTGTGTATGAGAGTGTATGAGAGAGTGTGTGAGTGTATAGACGTGTGTAGAGTAGTATAGTGAAGTACAGTGGAGTGTAAAGAGGTATAAAGGAGTATAGTGAAATAAAGTGATATAAAACATGCTTCCTTACACACTTCCTCTGTTCCACAGTGTTCCACACCTTTTCTAAAGAGCGACCTGACCTTAAGTACATACAGGAGCTCACACAACCCTGTGATTGGCTAAAGTAACGTGATTAATAGATGAGTGACGGAATGCCCCGCCCCCAGACAGCACGCCCCGCCCCCAGACAGCACATTACTGCATTACTGCTGTAAGATACACGTATACACGTTACTGCTGTAAGATACACGTATATAATACACACATATACAGTGTTTTATCTGGATGATTCTGTAAGAAAATTATCTTTAGCCAATCAGTGATTTGCACTATTTCTAGCTCCACCCACAGAGGAACTGAGAAGCTGATGAACTGCTTCTGAATGTGACAAACATCTGGTGCTAAACATCTAAAAAGGCTCCTAATAGTGATCACAAAACTAAATATCATGTTCTACACTGAAAAACACACACACACACAAAAACACACACACACACAAAAACACACACACACACACACAAATGGAGAGACACATTATAGGCAGCACAACATCCTGCTTTTTCCTCCTGACTGCACAGTAGTAGGCACTTCTAAGTGTGCACTTAATACTGAGATCAGTTTATACTGCACATACCTGAAGGACAAGTCGCACTCTCTCTCTCTCTCTCTCTCTCTCTCTCTCTCCGTCTCTTTCTTTTCCTCTCTCTCTCTCTCTCGCTCTCTCTCTTTGTCTTTTCTTG
Organism: Tachysurus vachellii; assembly: GCF_030014155.1. Classification (NCBI taxonomy): domain Eukaryota; kingdom Metazoa; phylum Chordata; class Actinopteri; order Siluriformes; family Bagridae; genus Tachysurus; species Tachysurus vachellii. The sequence continues at coordinate 18,597,703 of NC_083481.1, read as the reverse complement.
GGGTTCTACTCTGCTGTTGTCGCTCTCATGTCGTCACTGAAAGAAAGACAGCTATAGACACACACACACAAGAGGCCACTCCTTTTCCTCCCTCCCTCATTCCCTTCCCTGCCTTTATTCTTCCCTCCTCCTCCTCCTCCTGCTCCTCCTCCTCCCCCACTTGTCTCACTCCCTCGTTTTTCCTGCTGAATGACAGCCGTAAATGGTGAATAGTTAATCACTGACCTAGGTTTGTAAAATCCAGAACATCCCCCACCCCCTGCTCTCCCTCTCTCTCACACACACACACACACACACACACACACACACACACACACACACACACACACACACACAGCCCTCCCAAACCTTTTTTCCTCCCTCTATCTTTCAGAATGCAGCAGGATGTGACTGTACCTGCCCTCTCTTTCTCTCTCCCTCTCTCCCTCTCTCTGTCTCTCTCTCTCCGTCTCTCTCTCTCTGTCTCACTCTCCGTCTCACTCTCTCTCTGAGTACAGTATCATCCCAAAGCATTACAGGTAACAGAAGAACTGTTGTTAATAAACATATCACTTTGGAACCACAAATATTAACATTATTATTAATACCTTAAAGAAGTAAAATAACAAGATAAACAGGGCTGTGTGTGTGTGTGTGTGTGTGTGTGTGTGTGTGTGTGTGTGTGTGTGTGTGTGTGTGTTGGGGTTCTGCGCTGCCCCCAGTCCCAAACTGCTCCCTGACAGAAAAGATAAACTTGCAAGAAAATGTCCTAAAACGGAGAGATCGGTGCACACACACACACAGGAAACTGCAGGGGGGCTGGAGAGAAAGAAAGAGAGAGAGAGAGAGAGAGAGAGAGAGAGAGAGAGAGAGAGAGAGAGAGACAGACAGACAGAGACTGAGTGAGTGAGACAGAGAGAGAGAGAAAGAGAGAGAGAAAGAGAGAGGCAGAGACTAATGTTTAAAGAGGGGGAAGGGGATTACATGTTGTTCATATGTGTGTGTGTGTGTGTGTGTGTGTGTGTGTGTGTGTGTGTTTAATGGAATGTAGTCAGTGATGTCACACATGCGAGAGGGAGCTTGTCCATGATTACATCACCCCCCTACAAGCCCCTCCCCTTTATGAGCATCACAGCTGCCAAGAAACTCTCAAAAAGTGTGTGTTTCTGTGAGTGTTTCTTTTTCTAAATAGAAAGCATCAGCAGTTTTTTAAATCTTTATTAAACAAAAATTAAAACACACACACACACACACACACACACACACAGTGACCCCACAATGAGTGACACGTAAGTTCACCTGATATCTAGTCAATTATATGAGGCTAATGTAGCTAACAGGTAATGAAAGTGTATAGCCTCTAGTTTAGCATAATGAATGGGCACATGCTTTAATGTGTGTACTGTTCAACCTGACACACACACACACACACACACACACACACACACACACACACACACTTCCTCCTCTGTATTGTGCACCATTGTTCCTTCCTTCTTGACTTCATGCTACTGTGTATAAATATCACTGAAACTGGTTTGCAGTCAGTGAACAAGAAAAATGTTTAGCATAAAAAGTGAATGTTAGTGAGTCCTGTACAGCTGAAGTGTGTGTAAAAAACCAGTTGATTAAAATGTTGTTACACACTTACAGATGTGTTGATAACATCAGCAGCTGCACAGTCGAGCAGTTGTATTAAACCTGTAATCTGTGAGGAACAAAACACTTAAGGAAAATTAATCAACGACAGGGCGGTTACATGTGCTGAATGTGAAAGAGTCGAATCACTAAAATGATTCTTTACATCACTCACTGACTCCCTCTACTGGTCACACGGAATAACAACAAGCTTCACTGCAGCTCTGAGTTTTAGCTCAACAACGGTTCAGTACTGAACATCTGATATTTCAATCAGGTCTGTTACTGTTAGTGTTCAGCTCTATATGGTGTTCACCTGCCCAACCTTCAGGACTTGTACAACTCTAGAGTAAAGAAACGGGCAGGTATATCACACAAAATAGACGTCACTAATATAGATATCATACCTCAAAGTGATGACATCACAGACCTCATACTGTACACACTACCTGTAGAACAGACTAACTGTGTCTCAGCACGTTATCGACTCAGTAGAACTATTATTCTGACCACTAAAGACAGATTCACAAATAACCTGCCTGATCTGTCTGGACTTCTTACTGTACCCTTAAACACAAACCATCTAGATGTAATGACTAACAGCATAGACACTATATTCACTAGTACATTAGACACTGTTGTCCCATCAGATTACAGAAGGTACGAGATAAATCACCTGCACCGTGGTATAATAGTCATACTCACACCCTCAAGAGAGAAACAACCTGTAACCTCGAGCCAAAGTGGAGAAAAACTAAATTAGAGGTTTTTATAATTGTGTATAAGGACAGAATGTCAAACTATAGACAGGCTCTAAAAGCTGCTAGGGCTCTGAGCACCTGAGCAAACTCATAGGGAATAACCAGAACAATCCCAGGGTTTTATTTAACACAGTGACTAGATTAACACAAACCCAGAGATCTGAACACACTATTATTCCATCACAGTTCAGTAGTGAGGATTTTATGAGATTCTTCACTGATAAAATCAAAAGTATCAGGAATAAAATAGGTGACGCTCAACATATGAGAGTAACTAGTGACCCAGTCTCACCTAAAGCTCTACACTCACAACTACAGTGCTTTACAAGTACAGGACAGGAAGAGTCAGATAAACTTATTACAACAGCTAAACCAACAACTTGTTCACTAAACCCCATTCCAACTAAATTACTGAATATTCCACATTTGAGTCTGGTTCCTCTCAAGGTTTCTTCCTTTACCAATTTAAGGGAGTTTTTCCTTGCCGCTGCTGCCTGAGTCACCTCAGACTTGCTCATTGGGGATACAGTAAATACATATACATACATACACATACATACATACATACACATACATACATACATACACATACATACATACATACACATACATACATACATACATACATACACATACATACATACATACACATACATACATACATACACACTGTGAACTATATATATATATCTTGAATTTTTATTATATTAATTCTTTATACTTCTCCTTATGTTTATCTTCTGCTCTGTTTATGTTCTATAAAGCTGCTTTGAGACAATGTCCATTGTAAAAAGCGCTATACAAATAAACTTTGAATTGAGGTAACATCATTACAGACCCTCTCACACCACCACAACTTGTTCTCTGTGCACTACAACATCTAGCCCCATGCCATATCCTGCTTAAACAGCTAATACAGGGATTATTACCTGTGTTCTCTCTCTCAAGTACTCTGTAAATCCTTACTATTTAAATGTTTATTGTCCTCATGCCAGTTATGTATGTATGTATGTGTGTGTTTATGTATGTATGTGTATTTAAATATGATCATCAGGCGTCTACACAGAGCCAGGGTCTGAGTCTGAGTGTGTCTGAATACATGGAGCTCCTGGAACTGTGTGTGTGTGTGCGTGTGTGTGCGTGTGTGTGTGTGTGTGTGTGTGTGTGTGTATAAAACTTCCATGAAAACACAGAAAGCCTCTGAACACGATGATGTAAAAGTTTAAACAAAGACTAATAAATTATTTACTATGTTTAAAAAAGGACAAACATTTCTACACATTGATGTGCTCTAAATATCTCTATATATAAATATACACAGAGTTAATATATACAGTACTTATGATAATACATATTTATTATTTATTTCTACACAAATCATTTAAATAATAAACCTAACCTCGAAAAGCTAAAAAAAATTCTCCAGTATTTTTGTAGAATATTCTGTAGATCAGTAAAGAAAAAATAAAACAAGATGATAAACAGAAATCTCGTCCCAGTCACACGGTTAATGTAAGAGCTAAAGTTTAAAATGGGAAATGAGAAATATTATTATTCCCTCCGTACTTTTATCTATTATGAAAAGATAAAAATATTTTAAATAAGCATTTTTAAAAAATGCATATATTCATTTGTTTTTTTTATTTCAGGACTTTATAGATTTATAGATCAGATTAATCTTCTTACTTAAAATGACGAGAGATTAGTTTAACACCACACACACACACACACACACACACACACACACACAAACTCACACACAAACTCACACACACGAGTCTGACTGAAGGCCACTGGGCTTCAGACGGGTTACTTTCAGGCTGCAGCAGTCTTGTTTACAAACTGGAGCCTTTTCATCACAATAAAACATCAGTCTGAAGCAGCATCACATAGAGAATTACAATGTCCTGTCCATCACACACACACACACACACACACACACACATAATCGTATGGTGAACTTCGTCAGTTAGTCAGTGGTGATCACATCTGAGGGAAATGTTGATGCCTGTGATGATTCTCTCTGTTCAGTCATGATATCATCAGGTGTCCATCATGTGTTCTCATGACGAGGATCCGGACTCGACAGTGACCAGAAGACCTGCAGACGTTTCCTCAAGTTTACATAGTTCAGTTTACGGTCCCTGCGTGTGAGGCTCCTGAACCTCCTGCTGCAGGACAGAGGAACCCAGAGCTGTGTGATGAGGAACAGTAACGATGATGGAGGCAGAGCTCTGGATCTCCTCAGAGCGCGTAGTGCTGCAGAGCTTTTTGCCTCATGACATCCCACAGCAGCATGCTGAGCACAGTGTGAGGCGCCAGGCGCATGAACACAGGACCCATTCCCTTATACAGACCCAGAACCCCCTCAGCACGACTCACTTTCATCAGGCAGTCCAGGAACCCGGTGTAGAACTGACCCTGAGGAGGAGGAGGAGGAGCAGAGATCAGAAACACAATCACACTTCTGTTCCCGCGAGAGACCCGAAACCTGAGCGCACGACTGAAATCAGTACACACCTTCTTCAACTCGTCCACAGGCTGGTTGTAAAGTCTCGTGCTGATCACGTCGAACGGAGTCATAGTGATCGCCACGGCGACACCACTGACCATGGCCGCCACCAGAGCGATGATCCAGCTGTCATGACCGAGGCACTGTGAGAGATTCGAAGTGGAGAAACACAGTTAATGCACATTCCTGCTGTGACATGTCACCTGTACAGGTGTGTGTGTGTTCGTGTTCTCACCTGTGTGTTTATGAGCCATTCTTTGGCTGAGCTGAAGGTGGCGAGCTGAGCTGCCGAACCCACCATGACCCTGGGCACGGCACCGTTCACGCCCCGCCACAGACCCATCACACCCTCACGCCTGTAGATGGAAGCGAAAGCGCTGGAGATTCCCTGAGAATCAAAGTCAGTCAACAACAAACTCCAGATACTGAACACATCACTAACTACACAGCCTCCACTCTACACCGTCTACACAGACTTCCTGTCAGCTCACTAACATCAGCCTCCACGTATCGTCTTCAGACACAAAACCGTCCACGACGTCCTGGGAGTTTATAAACAGGTCGAACCGTCCAGTTTAAATCACTTCTTCACTTCACTTGATGTTTTGTGACATGAACATAAAGAACCCAGGTGAAGTAGAGATTAGTGTGTGTGTGTGTGTGTGTGTGTGTTTGCTGCAGTGGCTGAGCTGCGTTGCTGGAGGATTTACAGTAAATCAGCTGTAGACTAACACCAGCCCCGTCTCTGATCCCACAGCTGATGTTAAACTGAATAAAAACATCCAACACA
>NC_083481.1:18584523-18589523 GCF_030014155.1 Tachysurus vachellii | reverse complement strand
CGTCGATTCACATTAGAGTTGAATCAATAAAAATATAAGTGTGAATTATGGAGTACGCTGCTCACCTGGTGGTTGTGCTGGTGACCCACAGCGATGGCCTCCACAGTCTGTGCCTGTAGGTGTGTCTTTACCTGTGCAGAGAAAAACATCACACATGTTCAAACACTGTTTCTCTAAAAAAACATCAACAGGTAGAAGTGAAAACTGAAGTGAAGGAGCAAGAAGTGAAGTTCTCTCTCACCCAGAACAGACAGAAAAACGCTCTGGGCTTCACAAACATCCACAACACACGAGCAGGGAAGGTGTGTGTGAGGTACAACAGTGTGTGGATCCCTTTATTTGTTGCATTTCCCAGGACATGGTGAAACTACAGTTGTTTGTTCCCACTAGCGAGTGTGTTCAGCTGGGTTTGTCTAACACTTTATATCTACAATAAATCTCTGTTGCTATATGGCGCAATCTGTGTCTCAGAACACAGAATAACAGATAAGATGTTTTAGCACTCCTCAATGTTCAATGTCATGACCAACAGTGTGTGTGTGTGTGTGTTGCTGTATTTAACATTCTCTAGTATGGAAACACACTTACAGCATTCTGCCCTCTCCTTTCCCTCCGCCCTATAACACACACCTCAGCAGCTGTGACCTCATCGTCTATCTCTCACTCACACACACACACACACACACACTCTATGGATGATATATTTAGTGACCCAAATAAACACTAGCACCCGAACACTCAATGCGTATGTATGTGTGTGTATGTGTGTGTGTATGTTTTTCAGGTTTCAAAAGGTCAAGCAAGCTGTCAGTGATTTATAAGAGGACATTTAACCACCAACACACAACCACGCTGCAACAGGGCAGTGTTGAAAGCTGTTTTTTTTGCACTCTGATAAGAAGGGGCGGAGCCACTGTGGACTGACATTGGCACTGTTACTGTACTACAAACATCCAGGCTCTATAATCTCTACAGACTGTATGTATGTGAAGATGCAGAGACAGGTTTCTTTCTTCAGAGAGCCACATGTGCCATGTGAGAGCAGGGTACGATGGAGGAGAAGGACAGCCCCACAAATCACTGACCACCACAGTGACCCGGTGTTTCTCTGTACATTTACTCACTGCGTTACAAAGCGCACACTAAACCAGTACAAAATAACACAAATACAACAAAAAAGTTATTTAGCTTTGCACTAGAGTTACAAGACTAATGTCATGTGATAGAAACTTAAGGCCAGCAGTTTAGCACTAAATCAGCACGTGGCATCTCCTCAGGTAGGTTTGTGAAAGTGTTCAATGTCCCATCAGTGTTTTAAAACCCCAGTGAACTCACCAGGTAAGCAGGAGATGCGATGAAGGCCCCTAAAGCTCCAGCAGTTGCCCCTGAGGCTATGTTTCCCCCTGGCACATCGGTGATCCCTGAGACCTGAGTGTAGGAGTAAAAGCTGAGCCGGACGCCGTTCATTAGCCCCTGATAGAGCAGGCCAGCGGCGAGGCCTTTCTGCAGGCCTCGTAATCCGTCAGTTCGACCAACCAGCCAGAGAGCCTGCAGCACCCCTCGGTAGTGCTGATGGTATGATCCACGTGCCTGCAGTTCCCCTTGCAGCTGCAGACGAGTCTTCACGACCTCCAGTGGGTTGGTGAACACACAGGCGCCGCAGCAGGCCAAAGAACCCAGAGTGAAGTCTAGTGGCGGCCACAGCGCCCGGGGACGGTCACCTGGTCTCGAAAGAGTGCGAGGTAGAGAAGGAATGGAGCTCTGGGTGACGAGCGACGTGACTGAGGGGCAGTTGATGGTTTGGGGATCAGCCATCACACCCATGGTGATGATGATGATGATGATGATGATGATGATGATGATGATGATGATGGTGGTAATTTAAAGAACTAGCGCTCGTTCTGCTTAAATGTTCCTGAGGAGTTTGGGCACAGCATGTACCAGCTCTTCACTGCAGTGTAGTGGAACAGCAGCAGTCTGAGAGTGTTTGCTCACCTGTACATCAAAACCTGAAATCACAAACCAGCCTCACAGCAGCTTGCTTTTCATCACTGAACAATGATTTCTGCATCTGCCACACAGATGCTGAAGAGCTGAAGCTCTGTCATAGAGGACACGGAGAACCTTGTTATGATCTCAGGAACAGTTCTGTAACCAAGAGCAAGGCAGCAAAATGACCTGAAGATGCAGAGTAGAGTGTGAGTGTGTGTGTGTGAGAGTGTGTGTGAGTGAGTGTGTGTGTGTGTGAGTGTGTGTGTGAGAGTGTGTGTGTGAGAGTGTGTGAGAGTGTGAGTGTGAGTGTGTGTGAGTGTGTGTGAGTGTGTGAGAGAGTGTGTGAGAGTGTGTGAGAGTGAGAGTGTGTGTGTGTGTGTGTGAGTGTCAGTGTGTGTGAGAGTGTGTGTGAGTGTGTATGAGAATGTGAGTGAGTGTGTGAGTGTGTGTGTGTGTGAGAGTGTGTGAGAGAGTGTGTGAGAGTGTGTGTGAGAGAGAGTGTGTGTGTGTGTGTGAGTGTGTGTGTCAGTGTGTGTGAGAGTGTGTGTGAGTGTGTATGAGAATGTGAGTGAGTGTGTGAGTGTGTGTGTGAGAGTGTGAGTGAGTGTGTGTGTGAGAGTGTGTGAGAGTGTGTGTGTGTGAGAGTGTGTGTGAGTGTGTGTGAGTGAGAGTGTGTGTGCGCGAGAGAGTGTGAGTGAGTGTGAGTGTGTGAGAGTGTGTGTGTGTGTGTGAGTGTGTGTGTGTGTGTGAGTGAGAGTGTGTGTGCGCGAGAGAGTGTGAGTGTGTATCATGAAAGTCATTAAAGAAAGTAACATCTGTGTAAAACATCTATAATGATGTCACTAAGCACATTAACACCGCTTTACTTTACATGTATATTATAAACACGTATTAATAATCAATCCTAAATAAATCCTGACAAATAAACATGACCTCAATCACTTTACTAACTGAAAACACGACGCTTTTACTCTTTAAATAAGTCGCTCAGAGCTACAGGAGACATGTCACTATAAGTGTATAAGTGATCTTACAGACCAACTCACCAACTGTGTGTGTGTCCTGTTACTGAGTGCTGCTGGAAACATGCGTCTAAAAACATGAATAGGTAATCTAGCCCCGCCCTATTCTCCGTATCAGCCAATCATATACCCGGAACACGTCCACACATCGGCAGTCCCCGAGCTTCCAGCCAATCAGATTCCGCCTTGCACCTTTTCATGGATTCAATGCCAAGTCCATGGATGTGTGCTGCACAAACACATCTGTAATGTCCGCAGGTTCTTGTTTATTGGACACTTACTGATAAAACTGTTAAATCCAACAGCTTATAGTCTGTGATAAATGCGCCCACTTTATGTCCTAGTTCATTCTAATAACTACAGGGTCAGGACGCGGTTAGCAAGGTGGCTAAGCTAATGTGGCTAAGCTAATGTAAATAACAACAAATACAGGTTTTATACAGGAGATGTGAGTTAATCATGTAGCTGGTAATCAATCAGAGCCGATTCAAAAAGAAAAGCCTTCAATAAAAAATCATGCATTTGGTCATTAATGTTGTTTGTTGTTTGTAAACTTAGCAGATGAACTGATTTGGGTGAATTCATAATAAACAAGACATTTTTATGATAATCTCTGTCTGTATCTACATGTGACCTGCTGAATAAAATGAACCTTTTACTGATCAGATTATATTCATGGTTTAAAGTGAATACAGAATATATAATAAACACAATGAGCGCTGAGACTTGAAGCTAATTCTGTATTCGTAGTGTCCTGTGTACAAAACATAACAAAACAAAAATCCTTTGAAACATTTCTACACTTTTAATATCGTGTTATTCGAAGGATTCGGTGCATTCGAACGTCACACAGAGAATGGGTAATAATCACAGAATGAGTACGAGCTTTTTTAAGTGTGAACACAATTCAGATTTGACTTTACATTATACAGTGTAGCTCCAGCTGGAGGGCAAAAAGAACTAAAAGAAAGTTTTGAAAACTTTTTTAAAGGAACTCAGTCTGTGAAATGAGAAATAAATTCATTTAGCATGGACACTTCGCTAAGAAATAAGAATAAATACATCATTTCCTCTAGTATTTCTTCACCTGTCATTACCCTGGAATTCTAAAGCCAGTAGCTACAGTGAACATTAATCCCAACTAAGGATGAACTCACTTTACATGAAAACACTTCAGTCTGTGTTTTTATTACTTGAGGGTTTTTTTTGTAATGTTTTCACTAAATGGCTTCATGTTTCCTACAGTGGTGTGGTTTTAGTTGTAGCTGATAAAATCATAATGAAGATGGTCAAGCAATGACTTTGAAACTAATCACAGAATGCACACGTCACGTCACGTCCACATGGTTGAGTGTTTTCCTGGACAGCGTCATTTCTCCTGCATCACAAAATCAATCAATACAACATCAGGCAGTTCTCTGTCTTTTCCCGGCAGTGCAGGCAGATCGTCTTACAGCGTGTGTGTGCATTCATCCACTTTGAGCGTGCTGTGTATAAGTATAGCCCAACTGTAACCTAACCCATTAATGGAAAGTCTCTGTCTTTCCTTTAGCAGTTGCTCATAAACTCAACAATCACAGCACAAACATTTGAACATCAATAAATAAAACACAAAAATCCTCATGATCTTAGCTCTCATTAATGTACTGTGCTGTTAATAAATCTCTCGTATGTGACACGACACACCGCCTGCTTACACAGTGTTACTGTACGCATTAAGCCGAATTAATAAGTAAAAGTGAATCCTGAATTCAGTTTGTGTTCAGCTGCAGGTCTGGAGGAATTTCAAGACCAAGCATAGAACATTAATGCAGAAATGTCTCGTGTCTCTTTTAGCCCGTGTGTGTGTGTGTGTGTGTGTGTGTGTGTTCTCTCTTTGACTGTCCCCTTCATACTTACATTTATTTTTGTGTTATTATTAGAATGTAATGGGAAAGTAATATGCGAAAGTCTTAAATGATTCAAGGTGTCCCTGGAAGACGGCAG